>NC_057809.1:557227188-557527188 GCF_018294505.1 Triticum aestivum | reverse complement strand
TGTTCCGCCCGATCTTCTTTTTCAAGAAGCTTGCAACGGTCAGCAGCGTTCTTCAGCTTCACGGCCATCTCGGCCATTTCCTTCTTGCTTCGGCAGTGAGCAGCCTGTTCGGCTTTCAGCTCTTCAATTGCCTTTCCGGCAGCCGCATCACTTTTCCTGGCTTGCTCCTTGGCTCGGGCAAGTTCCGCCCGAAGATTCTCCATGGCAGCAGCACCATCTGCATCAAGCGCACACATTGTAAGATACTGGCATAAAGCTCCTCTTACCAGGTGCCGCCGGAGGAATTACATACCTTGTGCCTCGTCAAGCCGCTTGTTGACAAGCGCGATGTCGGCATCTGCCACGTCAAGTTGCCGCTTTAGCTCGGCAAATTCATCAGTCCGGCTGGCCACCGGACACTTCGCCACCTACGTATGAAGGCGGCATATTAGACCTGGGATTATGATCCTCTGCGCGCCGTCACTTTTGACAACGCACAGAGTCTCAGGGGCTACTATCTACACAGGGCGCATCTTATTTATGCGCAACTGTCCAAAAAGGGTACATTATTTCACGTACCTCAAAACCTGTCAGTAAACTCCTGACGGCCTCGTGCAATCCGCTCTCCGCGGATGAAATCCTCTCAATCATCGTACCCATCAATGCACGGTGCTCCTCTGAGATAGATGCTCGCCCTAGCAGATCCTTCAGCTCCTCCGACCACGCACCAGATGGTGCCGGACTCATCCGATGGCCCTTTTCGAAGGCCGGACGCGGAGGGCTTGGGGGGCCATATGACTACCTTCCGGCCCTGCCGGATTCGGAGAAACCCTCCGCGACGATACCTCAGGGTCGCCCGCCTCGCAAGGCGGTACGGCAGGGGGAGGCGTTCCGCTCTCCATCATTTCCGGAAGAAGATCCCCCGAAGACGAGCTCTGCTGAGAAGGGCTAAGATCCGAGCTACAAGGTAAATTTTCGATTACTTTTCTCAAATATAAATCAATGATTTCTCTCATCTCTTAAAAAGAAAACTCCTCTCTACTTACGGCTCGGTGGAGGGCTGATCCCCTTGAGGGCATAATTCGGCCAAAGCGTCCCCCAGCACAGGACCCTCTGGCGAAGATTTCTTCCCCCGCTTTGAGGCCATGGTCTCCGGGTCTTCAGAGGCGGTCCTCTTCTTCCCCTGAGGAGAGGAATTTTCGATTCCTCCCTTCCAAACAGCCTCCTTCGAGGAGGCCGTAGCTTCCTTGTCCCCTCCCTCGCTTTCCTCTGAAGGCACAACCTCCAACATCCTGACTAGCACGGGACCCGGCGTGGTCTCGGGGAGGGGGGCTGGACACCTGATTAGCTTTGCTTTCGCTATCCACTCCTGTTTAAAGGACAACTCTTTTAAGGGCAATTTTATGATAAATATGCGGATTGCAAGTCCGGGCACAGGGCTACTTACTTGAGTATCCGGGCGGTTGCAGCTCAGACCTGCATCCTCGGTCAAGTCCGGACACATTGCTTGTGATCCGAAGAACAATTTGTACATCTCCACGGGCATCACACCCATAAAATGTTGGAGAGCTCGTGGTCCCTCCGGATCGAACTCCCACAGGCGGAGGGGGCGACGTTTGCAGGGCAAAGCTCGGCGAATCAGCATAACCTGTGTCGCCGCGACCAGACTGATATCTCTTTCTAGGAGATCTCGAATGCAGCCCTGCAACAAGGGCACGTCCTTGGACGGCCCCCAGTCCAGTCCTTTATTAACCCATGACGCTAGCTGTGGTGGGGGACCCAGGCGAAAGGCAGGTGGCGCCACCCACTTGGGGCACCTAGGAGCGGTAATATAAAACCACTCTCATTGCCATAAGCTGGAATCCTCTTGAAAAGAGCCCTCAGGCCATGGAGCACCAACATTCTTGCTTATAAAAGCACCTCCGCACTCCGCGTGCCGTCCTTCGATCATCTTCGGTTCTACTTTGAAGGTCTTGAGCCATAGTCCGAAGTGAGGAGTAATACGGAGGAAGGCTTCACACACGACGATGAATGAGGAAATATGGAGGATGGACTCCGGGCTAAGTCGTGAAATTCCAGCCCATAATAATACATGAGCCCCCTCACGAAGGGATCCGTCGGGAAGCCTAGCCCCCGAAGGAAGTGAGACATGAACACCACACTCTCACCAGGCTTGGGAGTGGGAATGACCTGCCCTTGAGCAGGCAGCCTATGCGAGATTTCGCCGGTCAAGAACCTGGCCTCTCTCAACTTCAGCACGTCCTCCTCCGTACGGAGGAGGCATCCATCGGCCTCGAAGGTCGGAACCGGACATTGTCGAAGGTCCGAAGCGCCTGAAATCTGGAGCCTTGGGTGTTGGAACTCGAGGCGAAGGGCGAACTCGTTTTAGATTGAAAGAAAGGAGTAAGGCCTTGGTCTCTTTATAAGAGGTTGAATACCAAGGGCCCTCCCCGTGACTGTTTGGGACTCGCCTTTGATCGAGAAAACATACCAACGGGTACGGTTGGGTTACCCACGCCCGTATTGATGAGAATCCCGGAATAAGGGGACACGATCTCTGCTTTAACAAGACGTGCCAAGGAAACCGCCTCGCTAAACGCGCTGAGGTGGGACAGTAAAATGATTCGAATAAAGACTTGGCCATAGTGTGATGTCACGCTACAGAATACGTCAGCAGATTAGATTTGTGTAAATATTATTCTCTCTATGGCAATATGTGGAAACTTATTTTGCAGAGCCGGACACTACCTTTGTGTTCAAAATCTTCTATGAAGTACTTGGAGGAGGAACCCGCCTTGCAATGCCGAAGACAATCTGCGCGCCAGACTCATCGTTATTGAAGCCTGATTCAGGGGCTACTGAGGGAGTCCTGGATTAGGGGGTGTCCGGATAGCCAGACTATACCTTCGGCCGGACTCCTGGACTATGAAGATACAAGATTGAAGACTTCGTCCCGTGTCCGGAAGGGACTTTCCTTGGCGTGGAAGGCAAGCTTCGCGATACGGATATGTAGATCTCCTACCATTGTAACCGACTCTGTGTAATCCTAGCCCTCTCCGGTGTCTATATAAACCGGAGAGTTTTAGTTCATAGGACGAACGACAATCATACCATAGGCTAGCTTCTAGGGTTTAGCCTCTCTGATCTCGCGGTAGATCTACTCTTGTACTACCCATATCATCAATATTAATCAAGCAGGATATAGGGTTTTACCTCCATCAAGAGGGCCCAAACCTGGGTAAAACATCATGTCCCCTGCCTCTGTTACCATCCGGCCTAGACGCACAGTTCGGGACCCCCTACCCGAGATCCGCCGGTTTTGACACCGACAGAAGGTGTACCTAACATTTTCTTTTGGGTATCCTATGAAGACGCACTTCTCCGATTTGGGTTTGAGCTGATCAGGTTGAAACTTTTTCACATAAGCATTGCAACCTCAAACTTTAAGAAACGACAGCTTAGGTTTCTTGCCAAACCATAGTTCATACGGTGTCGTCTCAACCGATTTAGATGGTGCCCTATTTAACGTGAATGTAGCTGTCTCTAATGCATAAGCTCAAAACTATAGTGGTTAATCGGTAAGAAACATCATAGATTGCACTATATCCAATATTAGTACGGTTATGATGTTCGGACACACCATTATGCCGTGGTGTTCTAGGTGGCATGATTTTGTGAAACTATTCCACATTGTTTTAATTGTAGACCAAACTCATAACTCAAATATTTGTCTCTGCGATCAGATCGTAGAAACTTTATTTTCTTGTCACGATGATTTTCCACTTCACTCTGAAGTTTTGAACTTTTCAAATGTTTCAGACTTATGTTTCATCAAGTAGATATACCCATATCTGCTCAAATCATCTGTGAAGGTCAGAAAATAACGATACCCGCCCATGACGAGCCTCAACATTCATCGGACTGCTATATCAGTATGTAGTATTTCCAATAAGTCAGTTGCTTGCTCCATTGTTCCGGAGAACGGAGTCTTAGTCATCTTGCCCATGAGGCACGGTTCACAAGCATCAACTGATTCATAATCAAGTGATTCCATGTCACACCCTGATTTTCATGCCACAACACTTAAGCTAATAGAATGAGTCGTGTACCCCCCCTATGCGTAGTCGAGTCCGTATGATGGTTCGAATAGAACCATGATTGTGTGTTGCTTGTTTTTATTTTATTGTGTTTTGATATCAGCCACCCTTTTGCCCTAGGCAACTAGTATGCGGCTATATCACCTACCTTATTTTATTGTTTGTGTTTGGCCCTTTCAGCCCCTGTTTGTTTGCACTTGCACTATAGAACCTCCTTTAGGCATTCCCCTCCTCTATGCTACTTTCCCCTCTCATCTCTCTCCTCAACTGAAGACCAGCAAGACAAGCTACACCAAGGATTCGACCTCGGCAACCAACTAGCAATGAAGACTTTTGCTACAATCTCCACGACCAAGTGCAACCCTGTAGAATTATGTTTAACCCTCCAGACTAGAAACCCATTCCTAGACCCTTCGAGACTTCACAAGATACCCCAGCTCGAATCCTTAACCATGTGCTTAACCCACATAATTGCAAGAAAACAAGTTAAGCTACAGAAGTCCTTGCTTATCACTGGGTTCATTATGGAACTAATGGGCATAGTGAACGAGCACATTATCGTCCTAAGGTAGCACCAGAACTGATGATGCCATAGGGAAGACAAATTGAGGATATAGGAATAGAGGACAAATGACTTGATGAGTTTATATCAGTGACCTTGAGGATTTATCTGAGACTATTTTGTGGATTATGAGGCTTTCATATTGGTATATGAACTTGGAGGGATCGTGTTAATAGAGTAGCGTAACTTTGATCACCCTGGAGTAAACTGGAACTTTGTAGGACAATTAGGATCACAAGCTGAGATTCTTGGAGTAATGCGATTTTGACTTGATCAGATAATATCAATAGGAGGTTGTTGACATTATGAAAATGACTTGGGGGAAACGTGTATGAATTCTCGTTGAACATGAGATTTGGATTTAAGCAGATGATTCTAGTTGAATATAGATACTGAGTAAGTCTACATGGTTCGGAGTAAATTGGATTTAGACCGATGATCTCGATCGCGATACCATGTTTCTCGATGGGCGATAAACTAGGAGATTGGATTAATTGTCAGAGTTGATATAAGCTTGACCTTGGAGTTTACTTGACCATGATAATGGAAATTGGTGGACTGACTATAGTAGATATAGCCTTTTCAAGTATTTTGGGATTATAGGACTTTAGGAGATCACGTGGAACACCATAGACACTGGATTTATAGATTATGTAGTGATTAATGGTAGTTAACGGGTTGTTGGAGATGATTCATAGGAAGGAAACAAGATTTTGGAGTGGCATGTGACGTGTTTCCTTAGGATAGAGGTGCTTTATCTTAGACCTTGGAAGAATAGGCTGAGCACTTCGATTGTCACGTTCAAGCTTAGCGGCTTATATGCTCTACCCATGGATTTTTAGGGGTAGCCATACATATGAGTTTGGGGATCATAGACATATATTATTTTGTTAGACATCCCCTCGGGAGTCACGAGCATATGGATCACAGGAGTGATGATTGGATTTGGCCTATACGAGATGATGCTTTCGGTGGTATAAGGTTATTTATTTGAAGGACTAGATAGACTATTGGCATCTCAGAAACCGTGCTTAAGGATAAGATAATAAACGTTCACCCACACACTAGAATCCTTGAAACCCTTAAGCCCTACCAAGCCACCACATGGTCAGATTATGACCATGAGCTTGGGTTGTAGGTCAAGTAGACCCTGACCAACACTCAACCGTGATCACCACCACTCCCCAGCCTAATTTATGTACCCCGTGAACAAGTCTCCATGGAGTACTTAGACAAGATAGTTGTCATCATTATTTGGTAACCTACTTGTCTACCCGAAGACGGAAGAAGAGTCGTTCAGTTGGTTAAGGAACATCTGAAGACCGCCATGTCAAGGGGGATGAACTAAACCAACCGCCATCGTGAAGAAGTAAACTCTGGCATCGAAGACCATGTGCACCAACGGGTCACTCCTCTCAGAAGAACCAAGCATTTCCATGTCAAGCAGAAGCTCACTCCAAGATTTAACAATCCCCACCGAGATCGTCACAAGATGAAGAGAAGACAGTTACCAGATGGAGTTACCCCCTGAGTTACCCACTGTGCGTAATGTGTCCACATGACACAACTCCGGAAGTGTTTTCGACTTCTTAGCTAGCCCGATCACTAACAATGACATCAATCACCGAGCCATCGACCTCCAGCCCAATATGACCTATGCGAGAGACCCCAATTGCAATCTGGATCAAGCAGGACAACAAACACGAAGCCACGCCATCGAGTACTTCAAGGTTCAATGGAGCACCAAACGGAAGCAGAAGCAGTATGAGGACGTGAAGACTACCCCAAATCCAAGTTTCCGTATTCCTTCCCGCGCCTAGTCTGGGAATCTCGGGGACGAGATTCTTGTAAGGGGGGTAGGTCTGTCACACCCTGATTTTCATGCCACAACACTTAAGCTAATAAATCATGATAAAATGTGGTTTGACAAAAACTTTTGAGTGTTTTGTCTTAGCTTTGATTGAATGTTTGACTGTTGTTTGCAAGTGCTCTAAAAATCAAATAAATCCTCCAACTCTTATACTCCTTCTCCTTGATCCAAAACCTTTTCCCAATGATCATACCATGTGTATAGAACAATAGTATTTTCTTACAAAAATAATTTGGCCAAATAGTATTTTCAAAAATTAGTTTTCCAAAAACCCCTGAATTGAGGTTTGCACTGCAAGTGCTTAATTAAGGGCAGTAAAAATATTTCCAAAAATATATTTGACTCCTATAAGATATAGGACACCCAGAAACCACAAAAATATAATTTTGAAAGTTATTTTCCTATTTTATTTAAAGGCTTTTTCTTTAGGCCAGAAATGGTCTTTAATAGGTTAAAATTATTTTAAAGCTTCAAAAATATTTGAGAAAAATCAGGGAAGGTCAGTGGACATATATTGTCCATATATATATATATGAGTTTAAACACATGGTAATGATCAAAATATTGGACAAAACCCTCCAGAACCATTCAGAACCATTTCAACTCATTTTCTATCAGAAATATTTTCAAATAAATCCAGGAAAATTCTAGCAAGTCACATATTCATAATGTGATGATCTTGCAAAGTTTCATATCAATCAAAATAACTATGGTTCACAAAAGTGCCCCAAAACCCTCTCTGTCCATATCCAAGTTTGAACAACTCTACATTGCCAAGTGTGTCCTTTTGATCTCAACTTTTGTGGACATGTTCAGAGCCTCAAATGATGACACTACACTAAGTGGTGCATCAAGGAGAATAGATTTGCATGACTAAATCTTGAAACGTCCATTTTTGCTAATTTCTAGGGTTTACAAAAGTTGCATTGGCAACTTTGCCCAAATGAGCTCAAAATTGGTGGAAGGCCCTAATTATATGTGACATTTCACCCTGTGGAGTCTCATGGCAAATGGAAATCATCCGCTTTCCCAAAACACCATCAAACACCTTCTGGCAGAAATTTAAAATGCATGTTTTGGCAATTTCCACTAATCTCCATGAGCTCAACTTTTTCCCACAGCCTCATCTGCTCCTCCTCTACCTCCTTCATGCTTGGCTGCCCAAGGATCAATGATTAAGGGGGGCAGAGACCCAATTTTCCTCTCTGGACAGCCACTTTCCCCTCCCTTTCTCATCTCTCTCCCACTCCTGGCAAGTTCCAGAGCATCCAATGCCACTTTAGCATTGTTTACTCTCCCCTGCAGCTTCCAGACACAAGTGGATGCGCAAGTGCGCGCGGAAAAGCCGCGGATGCCGGCCAAAGACGCGCTCTGGAGCGCGAGGCAGAGCAGGCGACCGTTGACACCGCGTCCCCCGACCACCTCGAGCCTCCCCCTTGTGCCAGTCGAGGTGCCTCGATGTCCGCAAGACGCCACCGTGCAGGCCCCCTCGTCTCTCCCTCTCTCTCACCTCCTGCGGCGCGTGCCCAGAGCCGCACGGCTCGGCCAATGCATGGCCTCGCACGCGCGAGCACCAGAGCCTTGCCCCGCTCCTCCTCTCTGTTCCTGGCGCCCCACTCAACTCCCACAGACGCCGTAGACAGCCCCTCACCCTCTCTCCTGGCCTCCTGAGTCGTTTCCACAGCCACCCGTGCGCCGCGTCCACGGTGAGCCACTGGACGGCTACTTAAGGCCGTCCCCGAGCCCCCTCTCTACTCCTTTGGCCCTCTCTCCCTCTCGTGCATCCACTGGACCAATCCGCACCTCCTCCCGTGCCCCCCAACCTCGTCCATGGTCGGAGCCGAGCCGCCGAACACCGCCTAAATTCTTGTCGTCCGGGCCCCCTCCTCCCCACCTATGGGTTAGCTCGCATCTCTACTTCCCCGCGGAGCTCCCCCGCACTCCGGTTACTCCTCCCGACGGTCGGAGCGCCGTGCCCGCCATCGCCGTTGGCCACGCTCGCCACAGACGACGCTCTCCTTGACCAGGTCCTCCCCGGCATGCGTGCGACCAGTGGCTGGAAGCGCCTCTCTGCGCTGGTCATGCCGGTGGGCAGAACGTCGCTGGGGGCGCTCTGTAGCCCCGGCAATCGCTGGTGGGAGCCGCTCCTCCTCGCGTCCAGAGCGCGCGCGGGAGGTGGAAGACGACCTGCCGCTGGGGCCCGCACGACAGCGACCCAGCAGGTGGGCCCGTCCGTTTAAGTGGATACGGCTCCAGCAGATCCGCTTCCCCCGTGCGGAAGCGTACCCCGCGAGGGCGCCTTCGGCGTCGCCCTGTCGTCCGCATGGCCGAGCCGCTGGGCCGGCCCAGTGCGCTGCGGCGCTATGCTGCGCTCGGTGCGTGGTATAGGTATAGCCCCCCACTTCCTTTGTCTTTTCCTTTTTCCAGAAATTTGTAAAATCTCCCGAATATTCATATTAACTCCAAATTGAATGATTCAAATTTGTGGTGACTCCATAAATCATGATCTACCTGTTGGTGCAGCATGCACATTTTTCTAGAACAATTTTCCTCACACAAATTAAATAAAATGCCATTTTCCATTTTTGTGATAAACTTTAGAAAATCACAGAGGGCTCAAATTTGATCCAAATGCCATGATTCAAATTTCTAGATGCTCCTGAGTTTATAACTTAGGTCATGAACATTTTTCTTAATACTTTCTGTACCCCACAAAATAATGAGCCATTTCTTCATGTTTGTCAACTTTGCAAATCCATAGAATATTCATTTGAACTCCTAATCTAGTGAAACCAACTCCTAGATGCTTCTAAAATCATGGTTTGTTAAATGGGTGCCTTTGCTCATTTTTCAAAAATATATTTCTATACACTTCTTGCAAACCCATAAACCCCTTGATTCCATCATATCAAAATGTTTAGAAATATCCACTGACCCAATTCCAATGAAACCACTCTGGTTATTTTTCATATAACCAGAGATGTCCTAGAAAAGTCAAATTAATATTTTTAGAGCACTTTTATTTCCTGCCTTGTTATGTTGCTTATTATGGTTGCTTTCGACGATAGTTGACGAAGTAGACGAAATGCTCAGAGTTGGACCAGAGATATTTGAAGATCTCAAGACTCTGATGAACCAGGCAAGCAGCCCTTTGACCATGTCTATGAAACCCTTTTTATGCATGTCATATAGCACTTTATTAGTGTTGCATCGGAATCATGATGAGATGGTAACCCCTTTGATGGGTTGCCTCTATTACTTCCTTGTTGATACTTGCATTGTGCATGACCCTACCTCCTTATGAGGGTTATGCCGGTGGGAGTAGATAGGATGCTAAAGTAGTGCTATGCAAAAAGGGACGGGAATATGCATGGTGATGGAGACAAAGTATTTTCAAAAGACTTTTCGAAAACCCCCATCGGGTGCCACTTATGCCCGGAGGAGATGATGAGTTGGGTAACCACTTGATGACGAAGTGGTGTACCGAGGCAAGTGTGTGTGTTGTTTTTCAAAACGGATTGGTTTAAGTTGCGACCGTTATTCCAACCTTACATGCGCAACCACTCTACCCTTGTATGGGAAAGGGCATTATTGATTACCTAGGCCGATACTAGCTTGGAGCCCGCATTACTAGTGACGGGAGACTTGTTGGTGCGCTCTCTCGGGACGGGGTCATGCCAGGTAGGGCGGCCATGACTGTCTTCACAGGGCACCGGACACACCGTTGGTACCCCGTGCTTGTGGTATGTGATGAAAATGGGAGCGAGGCTCCACAATTTTAAGATGTGAAATGTTGGGCACGGGGGTTACTGCCAATCGAGTGGACTCTATGTTGGTGTCGTCTAGGGAAAGATAGTGATCGGGTGCTTACCCCGGGTACTTGAGGTACCGCGGGTCGTGGATGACACGAAAGTTCCCCGGATCTTGTGGGTAAAGTGTGCAACCTCTGCAGAGTGTAAAACTATTCGAATAGCCATGTCCACGGTCAAGGACAGTTGGGTAACCGCCCTTGGGCTACGTCCACATGTTTACAAACCAGTGTATGTGTTTGGATAAGTGGGAAGAACTACTTGGGTGAAGTCAAAGGACTTGACATGATTGAATTGGGTTGGTGCCCACTCTATTTATGTTGATATCTGTAACCGTCCTTATGGTTACTTGAATTCTCCTGATGCATGTCTTACAAGTTGTTGAACATGGCATTGCACTCAAAACTAGCTTTCTGCAAAAATTTACCTATATCATGCATTGATGTATCTTGAGCCAAAACATGGGTTGCTTGCGAGTACATTCAAAGTATTCATTGGCTTGCCACTGGTTATTTTATTGGCCAGGCAGGAAAAACAGGATATGATGAAGAATACTTTGGTGACGAACATGCGAGCTAGGACGCTTCCCAGTCAGAATGCCTGTAGGGTTAAGGCAGATGGCATGGGTCCAAGTTATCGACGAAGATTTCCGCTGCGAAGTTATACTCAAGACTTGACCATAATGGTCATAATTTATGTAAGACGGTATGTATGGATGTAAGACTCTTGTTACTCAACTTCTGTGTGTTCAGTGAGCATTGATCTCTGGGATCACTGTACACGTGCATTCGATGATCACGACTTATGAGTCGGGGTCCCCACATTCCAAAAGCCCATCAACATGGATTTTCTTCATGCGCTTTACACCAATATGACCTAAACGGCAGTGCCACAAATAAGTTGCACTATCATTATTAACTTTGCATCTTTTGGCTTCAATATTATGAGAATGTGTATCACCACAATCGAGATCCAACAAACCATTTTCATTGGGTGTATGACCATAGAAGGTTTTATTCATGTAAACGGAACAACAATTTATTCTCTTACTTAAATGAATAACCGTATTGCAATAAGCATGATCAAATCATATTCATGCTCAACGCAAACACCAAATAACACTTATTTAGGTTCAACACTAATCCCGAAAGTATAGGGAGTGTGCGATGATGATCATATCAATCTTGGAACCACTTGCAACACACATCGTCACTTCACCCTTAACTAGTCTCTGTTCATTCTGCAACTCCCGTTTCGAGTTACTACTCTTAGCAACTGAACCAGTATCAAATACCGAGGGGTTGCTACGAACACTAGTAACATACACATCAATAATCTGTATATCAAATATACCTTTGTTCACTTTGCCATCCTTCTTATCCGCCAAATACTTGGGGCAGTTCCGCTTCTAGTGACCAGTCCCTTTGCAGTAGAAGCACTTAGTTTCAGGCTTAGGACCAGACTTGGGTTTGTTCACTTGAGCAGCAACTTGCTTGCTGTTCTTCTTGAAGTTCCCTTTCTTTCCCTATGCCCTTTTCTTGAAACTAGTGGTCTTGTTAATCATCAACACTTGATGCTTTTCTTGATTTCTACCTTCGTCGATTTCAGCATCACGAAGAGCTTGGGAATCATTTCCGTTATCCCTTGCATATTATAGTTCATCACGAAGTTGTACTAACTTGGTGATGGTGACTAGAGAATTCTTTCAATCACTATTTTATCTGGAAGATTAACTCCCACTTGATTCAAGCGATTATAGTATCCAGACAATCTGAGCACATGCTCACTGCTTGAGCTATTCTCCTCCATCTTTTAGCTATAGAACTTGTTGGAGACTTCATATCTCTCAACTCGGGTATTTGCTTGAAATATTATCTTCAACTCCTGGAACATCTCATATGTTCCATGACGTTCAAATCATCTTTGAAGTCCCGATTCTAAGCCGTTAAGCATGGTGCACTAAACTATCAAGTAGTCATCATATTGAGCTAGCCAAACGTTCAGAACGTCTGCATCTGCTCCTATAATAGGTTTGTCACCTAGCGGTGCATCAAGGACATAATCCTTCTGTGCAGCAATGAGGATAATCCTCAGATCACGAATCCAATCCGCATCATTGCTACTAACACTTTTCAACTTAGTTTTCTCTAGGAACATATAAAAATTAAACGGGGAGCAACATCGCGAGCTATTGATCTACAACATAGATATGCTAATACTACCAGGACTAAGTTCATGATAAATTAAAGTTCAATTAATCATATTACTTAAGAACTCCCACTTAGATAGACATCCCTCTAATCATCTAAGTGATCACGTGATCCAAATCAACTAAACCATAACCGATCATCACGTGAAATGGAGTAGCTTTCAATGGTGAACATCAATATGTTGATCATATCTACTATATGATTCACGCTCGACCTTTCGGTCTCAGTGTTCCCATATCTGCATATGCTAGGCTAGTCAAGTTTAACCTGAGTATTCTGCGTGTGCAAAACTGGCTTGCACCCGTTGTAGATGGACGTAGAGCTTATCACACCCGATCATCACGTGGTGTCTGGGCACGACGAACTTTGGCAACGGTGCATACTCAGGGGGGACACTTTTATCTTGAAATTTAGTGAGAGATCATCTTATAATGCTACTGTCAATCAAAGCAAGATAAGATGCATAAAAGATAAACATCACATGCAATCAATATAAGTGATATGATATGGCCATCATCATCTTGTACTTGTGATCTCCATCTCCGAAGTACCGTCATGATCACCATCATCACCGGCGCGACACCTTGATCTCCATCGTAGCATCGTTGTCGTCTCGCCAATCTTATGCTTCCACGACTATCGCTACCGCTTAATGATAAAGTAAAGCATTACAGCGCGATTGCATTGCATACAGTAAAGCGACAACCATATGGCTCCTGCCAGTTGCCGATAACTCAGTTACAAAACATGATCATCAAATACAATAAAATTTAGCATCATGTCTTGATCATATCACATCACAACATGCCCTGCAAAAACAAGTTAGACATCCTCTACTTTGTTGTTACAAGTTTTATGTGGCTGCTACGGGCTTAGCAAGAAACGTTCTTACCTATGCATCAAAACCACAACGATAGTTTGTCAAGTTGGTGCTGTTTTAACCTTCACAAGGACCGGGCGTAGCCACACTCGATTCAACTAAAGTTGGAGAAACTGACACCCGCTAGCCACCTGTGTGCAAAGCACGTCGGTAGAACCAGTCTCGTGTAAGCGTACGCGTAATGTCGGTCCGGGCCGCTTCATCCAACAATACCGCCGAACCAAAGTATGACATGCTGGTAAGCAGTATGACATATATCACCCACAACTCACTTGTGTTCTAGTCGTGCATATAGCATCAACGCATAAAACTTGGCTCGAATGCCACTGTTGGGGAACGCAGTAATTTCAAAAAATTTCCTACGCACACACAAGATCATGGTGATGCATAGCAACGAGAGGGCAGAGTGTTGTCCACGTACCCTCGTAGACCGAAAGCGGAAGCATTAGCACAACGCGGTTGATGTAGTCGCACGTCTTCATGATCCGACCGATCCAAGTACCGAACGCACGGCACCTCCGAGTTCAGCACACGTTCAGCTCGATGATGTCCCACGGACTTTGATCCAGCAGAGCTTCACGGGAGAGTTCCGTCAGCACGACGGCGTGGTGACGGTGATGATGTTGCTACCGACACAGGGCTTCGCCTAAGCACCGCTATGACATGACCGAGGTGGAATATGGTGGAGGGGGGCACCGCACACGGCTGGGAGAGATCAACTGATCAACTTGTGTGTCTAGAGGTGCCCCTTGCCCCTGTATATAAAGGAGCAAGGGGGGGGGGGGGGGCGGCCGGCCCTCTATGGGCGCGCCAGGAGGAGGAGTCCTCCTCCTAGTAGGAGTAGGACTCCCCTTTCCTACTCCTACTAGGAGGAGGAAAGGAAGGAGGAGAAGGAGAAGGAAGGAGAAGGAGGAAAAGGAGGAAAGGGGGGCCGACCCCCTAGTCCAATTCAGTTTGGGCTAGGGGGGCCGAGGTGGAATATGGTGGAGGGGGGCACCGCACACGGCTGGGAGAGATCAACTGATCAACTTGTGTGTCTAGAGGTGCCCCTTGCCCCTGTATATAAAGGAGCAAGGGGGGAGGCCGGCCGGCCCTCTATGGGCGCGCCAGGAGGAGGAGTCCTCCTCCTAGTAGGAGTAGGACTCCCCTTTCCTACTCCTACTAGGAGGAGGAAAGGATGGAGGAGAAGGAGAAGGAAGGAGAAGGAGGAAAAGGAGGAAAGGGGGGCCGACCACCTAGCCCAATTCGGTTTGGGCTAGGGGGCCGCGCGCCCTGCCTCCTCTCTTCCACCACTTGGCCCATGAGGCCCATTACTTCTTCCTCATATTCCCGTAACTCCCCAGTACCCCCGAAAATACCCGAATCACTCGGAACCTTTCCGATGTCCGAATATAGTTGTCCAATATATCGATCTTTACATCTCGACCATTTCGAGACTCCTCGTCATGTCCCCGATCTCATCCGGGACTCCAAACTACCTTCGGTACATCAAATCACATAAACTCATAATACAATCGTCACCAAAACTTTAAGCGTGCGGACCCTACGGGTTCGAGAACTATGTAGACATGACCGAGACACGTCTCCGGTCAATAACCAATAGCAGAACCTGGATGCTCATATTGGCTCCTACATATTCTACGAAGATCTTTATCGGTCAAACTGCATAACAACATACGTTGTTCCCTTTGTCATCGGTATGTTACTTGCCCGAGATTCGATCATCGGTATCTCAATACCTAGTTCAATCTCGTTACCGACAAGTCTCTTTACTTGTTCTGTAACACATTATCTCGCAACTAACTCATTAGTTGCAATGCTTGTCAGGCTTATAGTGATGTGCATTACCGAGTGGGCCCAGAGATACCTCTCCGACAATCGGAGTGACAAATCCTAATCTCGAAATACACCAACCCAACAAGTACCTTCGGAGACACCTGTAGAGCACCTTTATAATCACCAGTTACGTTGTGACGTTTGGTAGCACACAAAGTGTTCCTCTGGTAAACGGGAGTTGCATAATCTCATAGTCATAGGAACATGTATAAGTCATGAAGAAAGCAATAGCAACAAACTAAACGATCAAGTGCTATGCTAATGGAATGGGTCAAGTCAATCACATCATTCTCCTAATGATGTGATCCCGTTAATCAAATGACAACTCATGTCTATGGTTAGGAAACATAACCATCTTTGATCAACGATCTAGTCAAGTAGAGGCATACTAGTGACACTCTGTTTGTCTATGTATTCACACATGTATTATGTTTCTGGTTAATACAATTCTAGCATGACTAATAAACATTTATCATGATATAAGGAAATAAATAATAACTTTATTATTACCTCTAGGGCATATTTCCTTCATTTATCTGTAGTGAACATGCAACTATATGTGTGTCGTAAAAGAATTGGAATTATTTAGGGTTCATTTCGACATTTCATACATTAAACTAGTTTTCTAGCCATTTCAGGTGCACAATTCAAAATTAAACTACATGCACATGCTTCGGTGCATACAAATTGGTTGAAAAATCAAATTTGTGTCCTTCAGTGCATGCTTAGGTCCCATGGAAGAAATGGGAATGAATTTTTCGGGGTTCGTTTGGCCTTTTTTATACATTAACTGGCTTTTCTAGGTATTTTATGTGCATAATTCAAATTTGAACTACAAGCACATGCTCCAATGCACTAAAGTTGGTTGAAAAATCACATGTGTGTCCTTGGGTGAATTTCTAGGTCCCATGCAAGAGATGGGAATGAATTTCAAACACCATGGCACTGTTGATTGCCAACAAAACGTTGAGATACCTGGTTTTTAAATTCTAGTAAATCCAAAACTCGTCTGAAATTCATGAAACTTGGCATGATATCATGGAGCGGCACCAACATGCCATGGTGAATTTTTTTGTCCCATTTGGGGTAGGTTTGGGTATAAGCTTCTCACAAACCAGAGCTTCTCACAACAAGCATGATGGTTTCGGTAGGGAACGTACCACCTTTGGGGACGGGACAATATCCGTTGCCTCTTATTGCTTTAAAAAAAATTCTAGTGTCAACATAGAACAACATGAGTGTTGTGTTCAATCTTGAAATTTTTTGGGGTTCGTTTAGCCTTTTTAATACATTAACTGGGTTTTCTAGGCATTTTATGTGAATAATTAAAATTTGAACTACAAGCACATGCTCCAATGCACCAAAGTTGGTTGAAAAATCACATGTGTGTCCTTGGGTGAATTTCTAGGTCCCATGCAAGAGATGGGAATGAAATTCAAACACCATGGCATTGTTGATTGCCGACAAAACGTTGAGATGCTTGGTTTTTAAATTCTAGTAAATCCAAAACTCGTCTGAAATTCATGAAACTTGGCATGCTATCATGGAGCGGCATCAACATGCCATGGTAAAAAATTTGTTCCATTTGGGGTAGGTTCGGGTATAAGCTTCTCACAAACCAGAGCTTCTCACAACAAGCATGATGGTTTCGATAGGGAACGTCCCACCTTTGGGGACGAAACGATATCCATTGCCTCTTATTGCTTTCAAAAAATTTCTAGTGTCAACATAGAACAACATGAGTGTTGTGTCAATTTTTGTGATTTTTCGGGTTCGTTTGGACATTTTTATACATTAACTGGGTTTTCTAGGCATTTTATGCGCATAATTCAAATTTGAACTACAAGCACATGCTTCAATGCACTAAAGTTGGTTGAAAAATCTAATATGTGTCCTTGGGTGAATTTCTTGGTCCCATGCAAGAGATGGGAATGAAATTCAAACACCAGGGCACTGTTGATTGTTGGCAAAATGTTGAGATGCCTGGTTTTTAAATTCTAGTAAATCCAAAACTTGTCTGAAATTCATGAAACTTGGCATGCTATGATGGAGCGGCATCAACATGATGTGTTAAAAAATTTGTCCCATTTGGGGCAGGTTCGGGTATATGCTTCTCACAAACCAGAGATTCTCACAACAAGCATGATGGTTTCGGTAGGGAACGTCCCACCTTTGGGGACGAAACGATATCCATTGCCTCTTATTGCTTTCAAAAAATTTCTCGTGTCAACATAGAACAACAGGAGTGCTGTGTTAATTTTTGGGATTTTTCAGGGTTCGTTTGGACATTTTTATGCATTAACTAAGTTTTCAATGCATTTATGTGCATAATTCAAATTTGAACTACATGCACATGCTCTAGTGCATATAAATTGGTTTAAAAATCAAATTTGTGTCCTTGGGTGCATGCTTAGGTCCCATGCAAGAAATGGGAATGAATTTCAAACACCAGGGCACCGTTGATTGTCAGCAAAACATTGAGATGCCTCATTTTAAATTCTAGTAAATCCAAAACTCGTCTGGAATTCATGAAACTTGGCATGCTTTCATGGAGCGGAATCAACATGTTGTGGTAAATTTTTTGTCCCGTTTGGGGCAGGTTTGGGTATATGCTTCTCACAAACCAGAGCTTCTCACAACAAGCATCATGGTTTCGGTAGGGAACGTCCCACCTTTGGGGACGAAACGATATCCACTGCCTCTTATTGCTTCCAAAAAATTTCTCCTGTCAACATAGAACAACAGGAGTGTTGTGTCAATTTTTGTGATTTTTCGGGGTTCTTTTGGATATTTTTATGCATTAACTGAGTTTTCAATGCATTTATGTGCATAATTCAAATTTGAACTACATGCACATGCTCCAGTGCATATAAATTGGTTGAAAAATCAAATCTGTGTCCTTGGGTGCATGCTTAGGTCCCATGCAAGAAATGAGAATGGATTTCAAACACCAGGGAACCGTTGATTGCCGGCAAAACACTGAGATGCGTGGTTTTTAAATTCTAGTAAATCCAAAACTCGTCTGAAATTCATGAAACTTGGCATGCTATCATGGAATGGCACCCGACATGATGTGGTATTTTTCGTGTCCATTTTGAGAGAATGGGCACTCGAATAATGATAGCCAACAAAGGCATTTTGAAAAAATAGCTACCACTTTAATATCTCAAACGGTTGTATAATTCAAACCGTGTGCGTTCTGTTAACCATTCACGTGACGCCACATGTCTTGGTTTTAATGGTTGTAGGAGGTGCCGTGCGGACAACTACTAGACCTTGACTGAATGGGAGGCGTGCGAGCACAATCCCGTGCGCAGGCTGACCGAGAGGCGTGCAAGCTGTCCTCCAATGTGCAGGCTCACCGGGAAGCGTGCAAGTTGTATGCTGCGCAGGCTCACTGAGAAGCGAGCCCTTTGACTTCCATGGCCGCCCGCCTTCCTCTCCATTAGTGGCGCCCGAGCCGCTGTTTAATACGGGCGGCCCTACTGTTCGCCTCCCATTCCCCCCCCCTCCCCGTAGACCTCCACTGCCATGGCGCAGAATGATCATCTGCCACTAGCCTTTAAGTTTGGTGAAGTCGACTCCGAGCCAGAGGAGATAGAAAATAAGGAGGAATGGGGCCTCATGGATATGGCCCAGAACGAGCTGGCCGCGGCGGTTGCTACCCCCGCTCCCGTCCCAGCACCCATCCCCGTGCCCGCGCCCATCCCCGTAGCATTGACGAGTTAGTTGCCGAGCACTATCGCAGAGCTGGAAGCCATGGGCGTCAGCAAGGTCTCCGCGGACCCACGCGAGCTCAGGTACATGCCAGCACCAGCGCCCATGCCCGTGCCCGTGCGCGCCCCTCCACCCACCGTGGCGCCGGCCCCCGTGAGTTTGGCTGCACCCGCCGCGCCCGTGCGCGCCCCTCCACTCACCATGGTGCCGGTCCCCATGCGTTTGGCTGCACCCGCCGTGCCCATGCCCGTGCGCGCGCCCCCGTCAGCGGCATGGGACACTGTCGTCGACCGCTACCTCTCTGCGGCGCCAGTTGTCGTCCTCCCGCTCCCCGCCCGTCGATCGCGCGACAACATGATGTTTGATTTACAAGTGAAGAACATTTTGTGCTGCCTTGAAGACTTCAACAACGGCGTCCCGGAGGACGACAAGACAACGACGGTGTGGCACGCCGCCTCAAATAGTTTTTTGGGGGTTTAGTACTGTATCTCAAATTCTCGATCATATGAACATAAATTCGCAGTGTGACTGAATGAAAGATATGGTTTGAACGAACTTGCATTTTCCTCCCTTAATGTACAGACTTATCAAACGATTTTCTTTTGAAAAAGAACGTCAATGGTTTTTAAATATAAAACACTCATCGCAAACGTTTTAGTTAGAACACCTGTATGCAAACCGACAACTTCCTCAGGAAGCCAAGGGAAAATGTGCCGAGTAGGATTTCTGCATCCCTTCAACGCAAACGGTTGTTTTGCATGACCCGTGTGCACCACGTAGAAACAATTGGGTAAGATTTGCATATCTATCATTTTAGGTATGTTGCCGTTTCTCAAACTGGAAAGATTGACATTTGTTTATCTAGTATATTGCCATTTGTCAAGCTTGTAACACTGTGGTTTGTCAAAATATGCAGCTACAAATCACTAGCACTATCTAATTTTTGCAACTAAAATCACTAGCACTGTTCATATGGACACCACTAGCAGGCGTGAGTTCATGGACGCATATGCAAATGTACCATTGATTACATACAACAAGTCATCAACCCACAACGACAACGAGGATACACGTAAGATTATAGATCATTTCCAACAAAAGATTATAGTAAAGTTTTTCTCACACAACAAATAACAAAGCGATGAAATGTACTTTAGCTCAACCACTTATCGGCGTTGGAAACGCTTGCTTTGAACCAGAAGTGATTCTCTGGGAAGGGCCAGCTACTGTCAATCTCGAGACCAACACAGGACTGATCATCGAGGCTGAAGCAGCCTATGTCAGGACCCATATTGGGATGGTAGGGAAGCATAGTAATGTCCGAGGTATAGATATAGTTGCTTCTCATAAATGGTAGTAACATTGTGTCAACAGCAGCTAGATCGCCTTTCACCATCATTGGATAGTTTTGTCCAAGGAAGAGCGATTTTCCTCCAAGACTTTCAATACTGAACCAGGGAGAAGGTGTTGGCGCTAGTACACTAGTATCCATCCCGAATACCCTGCAACGGATGTTGGAATAAGTCCGGAGAGTGCAACCATACGAGACAACACCTGCTTCCTTAGTAACATCAATAGTGCCCTGTATACAGAAAAGAAGAGGTGATCCATCGGAATAAGTTGCCAGGCGCCACTGAGTATATGGGTCCTGCTCGTCCTCATGCTCGTGAATAAAATTTTCAAGTATAGGTGGTGGAATGTTCACAGGACCTTGGAAACACAAAAAGGTTAATTAGTAAAGGGAAACTAGCTAACCCGCATGCATGTGGAGGAAACAATTATAATTACGGTGGAAGACAAACGTACCGAAATCATACGGATTCCATGCAAAAACAGTGCCATGAGTGGTGGCAGCAAACACAAGACCCTCGTATTGAATTGCATCACAGTACTCATCCGTGTATAGAAACTGATTTTTGAGCAATATCCATCGAGTCAAACCATGAAGGAAGGCAACAAGCTTGTCGAAGATAGCGACAACACAAGCATTCCTATAACTCCAAGAGCGGTTGGGAACTCGACAAATTGCTATCTTCCGTAGACGACAGTCAGCATGCTCGTATTTGAACTCACGTAGAATACCGGTGTACTCAACCTCTGGGCAGTCGTCTGAGATTTTTCAAAGTGGAAACCGGTGATGAGTGTACACATTTACAAGTTCCCACTTGGAGTTGTACCCAATATAAACAACCCAATCTCCATTTGCGCCTGCCCAAGCCTTGCCCTCAAGCGATGGCATCTTAACATCATACGTATCATTATCAAGCATCATCAACTTATACAAGGCGAGGCTTCCCTCGTCCCCGCGCCAGTCAGCAGGATCACGGCGAAAAAGATAGGGGAGATCAAATCACACCTGGACCCTTGGGTTCCTTGTAATGATGTTATTAGTTGAGTTGAGAATGGTCTTGAACGAACCTGCCATGCTAGCCGAGGTGATGGCGTCGCACCGATCAATGAGTTCCTCCACCGTGTCATCATTCAGATCGGGGCAAGAATAACGGGGTTGTTTCCGACTTGTTCCCTCCATGGAGAAGACGATCAAACAATGGCAGAAGGAAGGGTGAAGGTAAATGGAGGAGGGAGGAAGATCTAGCGTGCGACAACAGTTCCAAATCAAAAGGGAAAGGCAAAGAGTCGGTGGACGGTTGCCACGGTACACGAAGAGGCGCCTAGGGAGCAAACGGTTGCCACAGAGGTCACACACTGACGACAAGGGCCGAGTGAACCGCATGCAATCCCATCGCACAACACACACGTCTTGTTAAGTTGAACCATTTTTGTTCTCTTGTGTCAACGCAAACAGTTCATCCGAGCGAACCGCATGCTGTATACCGCACACACCTTGATCTGGCTGACCGTTTCTTTTGTGTTGCCTAATCACAAATAGTTCATCTGAGTGAACCGTATGCTGTATATCGCACACACCTTCATCTGGTTGCCCGTTTCTTTTGTGTTTCCTAATTACAAACAGTTCATCCGAGTGAACCGTATGTTGTGTATCGCACACGCCTTCATTTGGCTGCTAGTTTCTTTTGTTCCTCCTCATCGCAAACAGTTAATTGAACCGAACCCTATGCCCTTCATCGCACACGTAACTAAAATCTGAACCGTGTTTGATGCATCATCCATCGCAAACGTTTTGCACCTTTTTTGACGGTTTTCATACACCACCGTTTGCGATTATTGCATCGCACACAGTTTCTCGAAGGGTCTCTTATCGTAGTGTCGTGTTAGCAGCATCCTGCAGTAGTGATACTACATCACAATCATTTTGACGCAACGTTGATATCCAAGATAAATCATTATCAACTCCCAGCTACTTATGCATGGCATGATAAACTATAATCTCTAATTGTCATTGCAAACATGTTTAATCATAATGGGTTGAATCATGGATACTAGGTTAAACATATTTACACAAAAAGAACAAGTCAAGTTCATACCCGTTTCACTCCACCACGGCTAGTTCATCGAATATCGTCATTATTGCCTTTCATTTGCATGACTGAACAATGTGAAAATAATAATAGTGCAAGAGTGCCATGGACTAAGCTAGAATCTGCAAACATTTTATTCAACACGAGAAGACAAGGTAAAATGTGCTATTTATTAGTTCAACAATTATTCATATGGGATCCACTCAACATTTTCATCGTGGTCTTCTCCTTGGTACAACTCAAATAAAAGAAAAGAAATTCAGAGAAACACACTGAAATATTTCTGGAGTTTTTGGTTTTCTGGAGCAAGCAAATAAGAGAGAAAAGCAAAAACGAGAAAAACTATTTACACGGGAAAGCTCCCAACAAGCAAAGGAAGAACAAGGAAGTCTTTTTGGATTTTATTTTTAATATAACAACTAAGCATGCATGGAAAGTAAACTAGATACAAATAAATTTTTTGGTTTTTCTAAAGTTTTTCAAACACACAAGAAGAATGCAAGAAAAATAAATCTAAGCATGGATGATACAATGAAAAGGTGTGAACACCGATAAGATGAATAAGTGGGCATGAATGTAATGTCAGTGAGAAACACGTACTCCCCCAAGCTTAGGCTTTTGGCCTAACTTGGTAATCGATCAGCAGTCCGGATAGTAGTTGGGGTACTGAGGAGGGGACATCCACTGATCCCACTGTGGAGGCTCCTCCTATGCTGCCTTCTCAGCAGCCTGAACGTTCCGATAGGCGATGTTGTCTGCAGGCATGATCTTGTATCCGCCCCTGGCAATAGGATCAAACAAAGCAGGAGCAGGCAACGGAATAATATCACGAGTTTCAACACTAAAGACCAAGTTATAAGGAATAGGAATGTTAGGATAATCCCGTGCAAGAAAATGATGGTGTTCCATGGCTGCACGGTCTAAGTAAACCTTGGTCAGAGGGTAATCATGAGGGCGTATCCCAACATTAAAGTGGGTTGCCAAGTGAGTAGCATAAATCCCACCATGGATTTTACCCTGAGATTTATTAAGATGGAGGCGACGAGCCACAATAGCTCCCAAGCTATAAGTGTTGTCGCCCTCCAATGCACGAGTAAAACAACAAGTTCTGGTGAGCTGAGCGCACCCACCTTCTCCCTAGCAAGCAAGCATTTTGTAATAAAAAGTGCAAAGTAATGAACAGCAGGAAAATGTAGGCCAGCAGCAGTGGTAGCTGACACTCCTCTCTCATCTCCCACGGTCAAAGTACGATAAAATGCCTCAAACCCAGTCGGCCTAGGCTCGGCGAAGCTCCCATCAGAAGGGATCAAGCATATGTCACAAAATTCAGTAAGTGGTATCTGATGGTTTTTAGCATATAAATCAAAGCTAACTTCAGGCAGATTATTCCTAGGCATGAAAGTAAAGCTCTGAACAAAAATGTTTGTGAGGATTTGGTACTGTTCACACTCATCTGCAATGAAGTCGGCGAGGCAGACATTCACAGCATATTGCATGAACTCCTGAAGGATTCCGGCCTCTTCCAGGAACGGGGTGTGCGGCCATTCGCACGACCGTACCTCCGCCAACCTCTAAGGATGGAGATCACTATCATATGACTCCCCAATGACACCTTTGGAGTTCTTCTTGAAGCCAAACTTCCTAAAGATATTCATGGTTTTCCGATGAACAAAATTCTAAAATTTATTAGCCCACAAAATTTTCTCAATAAAGCTTCACAAAAATGATACCAACTACTCATAGGGATACATAGAGGCCATAGCAAGCATTCCAACTACTTAAAACACTCAGAATTTAACATGCAAGCACATCTATAGCAGCACCAAGAGTAGCTAATTATTCAAAATATAAACCACTAAAACAAAAACTAATTGGACAAACGATGGAGTCACATACCAAGCAACAATCCCCCGAAACAGTTTTGGAAACGGAGCTACGAGCAAAGAGATCAAAATCCACGAGTTTGAGCTCAAGAACACGGGAGAGAGAGCAATGAAGATTTTTTTCTAGAGGTAGGTGATGATGTGGTATGAAGAGATAAGTGAGAGGGCCCACATGGGGACCACAACCCACCAGGGCGCTCTTGGGGGTGCTGGCATGCCCAGGTGGGTTGTTCCCACCTGGTGCACCACCCTCTGATGTTTATTGCACCAAAAATTCTCAATTATTCTGGAAAAAATTGTATTAAATTTTTAGGGTATTATGAGAACTTTTATTTTTGGGTCATTTTTTTTATTGCACGGGGAAATTAGAAAACAGACAAAACATGGCATTTTATTTTATTTAACTAATAAGAACAGAGAATAAAAAGTCGGGATAGAAAACATTGCTTACTAAATTCATCAACTTCATACCGTTTAAAAATGATCCATTAATAAAGTTGATCAAGTCTTATTAACAACCACTTTCGATTAGCATGAAACTGAAGAACTTTCGTAAATCACTAGGTTACCTCAATGGGGATATGTTTTCCCCAAAAATAAGCATTTCATATTTCTTTTTGACAGTGGGTAGAGGTATTTGAAAACTTCCAATAGTGATTGTTGGAGATTTTTCAATAACATTAATACCATTCACTTGGAATTGTTTCTTCGGAAAGTGCACCGTATGCTCATTACCATTGATATGAAAAGTCACCTTGCTTTTATTGCAATCAATAACAACCCCTACAGTATTCAAGAAGGGTCTACCAAGGATAATTGACATGTTGTCGTCCTCGGGCATCTCAAGTATAACAAAGTCAGTCAAAATAGTAACATTAGCAATAAGAACGGGCACATCCTCACAGATACCGATAGGTATGGCAGTTGATTTGTCAGCCATTTGCAAAGATATTTCAGTAGGTGTGAGTTTATTCAAATAAAGTCTTTTATATAAAGAGAAATGCATAACACTAACACCAGCTCCTAAATCACACAAAGTAGTTTTCAAATAATTCTTTTTGATAGAGCAAGGTATAGTTGGTATTCCCAGATCTCCAAGTGTTTTAGGTACTCCATCTTTAAAAGTATAATAAGCAAGCATAGTGGAGATTTTAGTTTCCGGTATTTTCCTCTTATTTGTGATGATGTCTTTCATATACTTTGCATAAGGAGGCATTTTCAGGATATCAGTCAAGCAAGTACGCAAAAAGACTGGCCTCATGATTTCAGCAAAGCGTTCAAATTCTTCATCATCATTCTTTTTAGTTGACTTGGGTGGAAAGGGCATAGGTTTTTGAACCCATGGTTCTCTTTCTTTATCATGTTTTCTAGCAATGAAGTCTCTTTTATCATACCTTTTATTCTTAGGTTGTGGGTTATCAAGATCAACAGGTGGTTCTATCTCAACATCATTGGCTGGTTCTTTATTATTTGGTTGATAGTCTTCATGAACATCAACATTATCTTTTTCATTATCACTAGGTGAGTGTTCATTACCAGACTGAGTTTCAACATCAGAGATAGAAACTTGATTATCTATGTCAGGAGGTTTCTCTATTTCAGGTTCACTAGGAGCATGTGAAGTCCTATCATTATTCTTTTGCCTTTTCTTTTTAGAAGAACTAGGTGCACTAGTGTTGGCTCTTTGTGAATCTTGTTCAATTCTTTTTGGGTGTCCCTCAGGATAAAGTGGTTCCTGAGTCATTTTGCCTCCTCTAGTTGCAACTCTAACAGCAAAGTCATGCATATTATTATTCATTTCATCAAGCAACTCTCTTTGAGATTTAGCAACTTGTTCTAACTGAGTTTGAACCATAGAAGCATGCTTTCCAACACCTCTAACATCATTTGATATTTTAAATAACAAGTCACTCAAGCGAGCAATCATATCAGAATTGTATTTCAATTGTTTCATAACATTTGCATTGAAGTGTTCTTGTTTTCTAATATAATTTTCAAACTCATCAAGGCATTGGCTATGATGCATATTGTGAGGATTATCATTATCATTGAACTTCATAAGAGAATTTACCTCTACCACCTTAGGCAGTGGTGGTATATTAAGCCCATGTATTTCTTCAATAGGAGGTAAATTTTTAACATCCTCAGCTTTAATACCTTTTTCCTTCATAGATTTCTTTGCCTCTTGCATATCTTCAGGACTGAGATATAATATACCCCTCTTCTTCGGGGTGGGTTTAGGTGGTGGTTCAGGAATAGTCCAATCATCATAATTTTTCAGTATGTTATTCAATAATTCTTCAGCCTGTCCAATAGTTCGTTCCCTGAAAACACAACTAGCACAACTATCTAGGAAGTCCCTAGAAGTATCGGTTAGTCCATTATAGATGATATCAAGTATTTCATTTTTCTTAAGTGGATGATCAGGCAAAGCATTAAGTAATTGGCAAAGCCCCCCCCCCCAAGCTTGTGGGAGACTCTCTTCTTTAATTTGCACGAAGTTAAATATTTCCTATAAGGCAGCTTGTTTCTTATGAGCAGGAAAATATTTTTCAGAAAAGTAATAAATCATGTCCTGGGGACTATGCACACAACCAGGAGCAAGCGTATTGTACCAAGCTTTAGCATCACCCTTTAATGAGAATGGAAATAATTTGAGAATAAAGTAATAGCGAGTTTTCTCATCATGAGTAAAAAGGGTGGCTATGTCATTCAACTTTGTAAGATGTGCCACGACAATTTCAGTTTCATAACCATGGAAAGGATCAGATTCAACCAGAGTAATTAACTCCGGGTCGACACAGAATTCATAATCCTTATCATCAATAAAGATAGGTGAAGTAGCAAACTTAGGATCACATTTCATTCTAGCATTCAGAGATTTTTCTTTATACTTGCATAGTAATTTCTCTAGATCATCTCTATCATTGCAAGCAAGAATATCTCTCGTTGTTTCTTCACTCATAACATAACCTTCCGGTACCTTAGACAATTCATATCTAGGAAGGCTAGTTCTAGTAGGTGTTTCAGGAGATTTAATTTCAAGCTCATCATGAGATTTAACAACATCATGTTGTATAACTCTAGCAATTTGTTTATCAAGCAATTCACCAAGTGGCACATCATCATTATCAAGCAAGGTACTAGCATCATCATAAGCATTATCCATAGCAGAAGTAGCATCATCAATAACTTGCGACATATCAGAAGTAATAGCATGTGGTGGTGTTGCAAGTTTACTTATAACAAAAGGTGAATCTGAAGCAGAACTGGATGGCAGTTCCTTACCTCCCCTCGTCTTTAAGGGAAAAATCTTAGTCTTAGCATCCTTCAGATTCTTCATAGTGATAATATGATAATAATCACAAATGACTCAACAAATATAGCTATGCTCCCCGGCAACGGCGCCAGAAAAAGGTCTTGATAACCCACAAGTATAGGGGATCGCAAAAGTTTTCGAGGGTAGAGTATTCAACCCAAATTTATAGATTCGACACAAGGGGAGCCAAAGAATATTTGAAGGTATTAGCAGCTGAGTTGTCAATTCAGCCACACCTGGAGATTAATTATCTATAGCAAAGTGATCAATAGCAAAGTAGTTTGATAGTTTTGATAGTAGTAGCAGCAACAATAGTAACAGTAACAGTGATAGCAGTAATTTTGTAGCAAGTGTAATAGTGATGATAGCAGTAGTAACTTAGCAGAAACAATATGAAAAAATTCGTAGGCATTGGATCGGTGACTTGTTGGATGATATTCATCATGAGACAGTTATAACCTAGGGCAATACGACACTAGCTCCAGTTCATCGATATAATGCAGGCATGTATTCCGTAAATAGTCATACGTGCTTTATTAAAAGAACTTGCATTACATCTTTTTTTGACCAAAAATGACACTAGGGGGAAAACCCCTACTGTGATAACATATAACTATATAAATGGGGGGTTTACATAGACATATCAGCTACTTTACATCCTATTCTGTTGCGGCCATACCTAGGGTATGGCTGCTCAACCAGTTCAAAAGTAGAGGAGTAGGCTATACAACAGAGGCACAAAAGTCGACCAGAGTAGCTTTATGAGCTGCATTAACCCTATGCTGCAATGAAGACAAGTCTTCTTTGAAACGGTTGAGCCAAGATACAACACTAGGAGCTGTTGGGGAACGTAGTAATTTCAAAAAAAATTCCTACGCACACGCAAGATCATCTTGCATAGCAACGAGGGGAGAGTGTGATCTACGTACCCTTGTAGACCGACAGCGGAAGCGTTATATTAACGCGGTTGATGTAGTCGTACGTCTTCACGATCCGACCGATCCAAGCACCGAAACTATGGCACCTCTGAGTTTCAGCACACGTTCAGCTCGATGACGATCCCCGGACTCCGATCCAGCAAAGTGTCGGGGAAGAGTTCCGTCAGCACGATGGTGTGGTGACGATCTTGATGTTCAACTCTCGCAGGGCTTCGCCTAAGCACCACTACAATATTATCGAGGATTATGGTGGAAGGGGGCACCGCACACGGCTAAGAAAACGATCACGTGGATCAACTTGTGTGTTTAGGGGTGCCCCCTGCCTCCGTATATAAAGGATCCAAGGGGGGGGTGCGGCCGGCCCTAGTAGGAGGCGCGCAGGAGGAGTCCTACTCCTACCGGGAGTAGGACTCCCCTCCCTTTCCTTGTCCAAGTAGGAGAGGGGGAAGGAAGGGAGAGAGGAGAGGAAGGAAAGGGGGGGCGCCGCCCCTCCCTCCTTGTCCAATTCGGACTAGGGGGAGAGGGGGCACGTGGCCTGCCCTGGCAGCCCCTCCTCTTCTCCACTTTAGGCCCATGAGGCCCATTAACCCCCCGGGGGGTTCCGGTAAACCCCAATACTCTGGTTTTATCCGAAACTTCCCCGGAACACTTTCGGTGTCTGAATATAGCCGTCCAATATATCAATCTTTATGTCTCGACCATTTCGAGACTCCTCGCTATGTCCGCAATCATATCCGGGACTCCGAACCAACTTCGGTACATCAAAACTTATAAACTCATAATATAACTGTCATCGAAACCTTAAGCGTACGGACCCTACGGGTTCGAGAACAATGTAGACATGACCGAGACATGTCTCCGGTCAATAACCAATAGCGGAACCTGGATGCTCATATTGGCTCCCACATATTCTACGATGATCTTTATCGGTCAGACCGCATAACAACATACGTTGTTCCCTTTGTCATCGGTATGTTACTTGCCCGAGATTCGATCGTCGGTATATCAATACCTAGTTCAATCCCGTTGCCGGCAAGTCTCTTTACTCGTTCCGTAATACATCATCTCGCAACTAACTCATTTAGTTGCATTGCTTGCAAGGCTTAGGTGATGTGCATTACCGAGAGGGCCCAGGGATACCTCTCCGACAATCGGAGTGACAAATCCTAATCTCGAAATATGCCAACCCAACATGTACCTTTGGAGACACCTGTAGAGCTCCTTTATAATCACCCAGTTACGTTGTGACGTTTGGTAGCACACAAAGTGTTCCTCCGGTAAACGGGAGTTGCATAATCTCATAGTCATAGGAACATGTATAAGTCATGAAGAAAGCAATAGCAACATACTAAACGATCGAGTGCTAAGCTAACGGAATGGGTCAAGTCAATCACATCATTCTCCTAATGATGTGATCCCGTTAATCAAATAACAACTCTTTGTCTATGGTTAGGAAACATAACCATCTTTGATTAACGAGCTAGTCAAGTAGAGGCATACTAGTGACACTCTGTTTGTCTATGTATTCACACATGTATTATGTTTCCGGTTAATACAATTCTAGCATGAATAATAAACATTTATCATGAAATAAGGAAATAAATAATAACTTTATTATTGCCTCTAGGGCATATTTCCTTCAGTCTCCCACTTGCACTAGAGTCAATAATCTAGATTACATAGTAATGATTCTAACACCCATGGAGCTTTGGTGCTGATCATGTTTTGCTCGTGGAAGAGGTTTAGTCAATGGGTCTGCAACATTCAGATCCGTATGTATCTTGCAAATCTCTGTGTCTCCCACCTGGACTAGATCCCGGATGGAATTGAAGCGTCTCTTGATGTGCTTGGTTCTCTTGTGAAATCTGGATTCCTTTGCCAAGGCAATTGCACCAGTATTGTCACAAAAGATTTTCATTGGACCCGATGCACTAGGTATGACACCTAGATCGGATATGAACTCCTTCATCCAGACTCCTTCGTTTGCTGCTTCCGAAGCAGCTATGTACTCCGCTTCACATGTAGATCCCGCCACAACGCTTTGTTTAGAACTGCACCAACTGACAGCTCCACCGTTTAATGTAAATATGTATGCGGTTTGCGATTTAGAATCGTCTGGATCAGTGTCAAAGCTTGCATCAACGTAACCATTTACATGAGCTCTTTTTCACCTCCATATATGAGAAACATATCCTTAGTCCTTTTCAGGTATTTCAGGATGTTCTTGGCCGCTGTCCAGTGGTCCACTCCTAGATTACTTTGGTACCTCCCTGCTAGACTTATAGAAAGACACACATCAGGTCTGGTACACAGCATTGCATACATGATAGAGCCTATGGCTGAAGCATAGGGAACATCTTTCATTTTCTCTCTATCTTCTGCATTGGTCGGGCATTGAGTCTTACTCAATTTCACACCTTGTAACACAGGCAAGAATCCTTTCTTTGCTTGATCCATTTTGAAATTTTTCAAAACTTTGTCAAGGTATGTGCTTTGTGAAAGTCCAATTAAGCGTCTTGATCTATCTCTATAGATCTTAATGCCTAATATGTAAGCAGCTTCACCGAGGTATTTCATTGAAAAACTCTTATTCAAGTATCCCTTTATGCTATCCAGAAATTCTATATCATTTCCGATTAGTAATATGTCATCTACATATAATATCAGAAATACTACAGAGCTCCCACTCACTTTCTTGTAAATACAGGCTTCTCCAGAAGTCTGTACAAAACCAAATGCTTTGATCACACTATCAAAGCGTTTATTCCAACTCCGAGAGGCTTGCACCAGTCCATAAATGGATCGCTGGAGCTTGCACACTTTGTTAGCTCCCTTTGGATCGACAAAACCTTCTGGCTGCATCATATACAACTCATCTTCCAGAAATCCATTTAGGAATGCAGTTTTGACATCCATCTGCCAAATTTCATAATCATAAAATGCGGCAACTGCTAACATGATTCGGACAGACTTAAGCATCGCTACGGGTGAGAAGGTCTCATCATAGACAATCCCTTGAACTTGTCGAAAACCTTTTGCGACAAGTCAAGCTTTGTAGACAGTAACATTACTGTCAGCGTTAGTCTTCTTCTTGAAGATCCATTTATTCTCAATTGCTTGCCAATCATTGGGCAAGTCAACCAAAGTCCATACTTTGTTTTCATACATGGATCCCGTCTCAGATTTCATGGCTTCGAGCCATTTTGCGGAATCTGGGCTCACCATCGCTTCTTCATAGTTCGTAGGTTCATCATGATCTAGTAGCATGACTTCCAGAATAGGATTACCGTACCACTCTGGTGCGGATCTTACTCTGGTTGATCTACGAGGTTTAGTAGTAACTTGTTCTGAAGCTTCATGATCATTATCATTGCCTTCCTCACTAATTGGTGTAGGTGTCACAGAAACCTGTTTCTGTGATGTACTACTTTCCAATAAGGGAGCAAGTACAGTTACCTCATCAAGTTCTACTTTCCTCCCACTCACTTCTTTCGAGAGAAACTCCTTCTCCAGAAAGGATCCATTCTTAGCGACAAATGTCTTGCCTTCGGATCTGTGATAGAAGGTGTACCCAACAGTCTCTTTTGGGTATCCTATGAAGACACATTTCTCCGATTTGGGTTCGAGCTTATCAGGTTGAAGTTTCTTCACATAAGCATCGCAGCCCCAAACTTTTAGAAATGACAACTTTGGTTTCTTGCCAAACCACAGTTCATAAGGTGTCGTCTCAACGGATTTTGATGGTGCCCTATTTAACATGAATGCGGCTGTCTCTAGAGCATAACCCCAAAACGATAGTGGTAAATCTGTAAGAGACATCATAGATCGCACCATATCAAGTAAAGTACGATTACGACGTTCGGACACACCATTACGTTGTGGTGTTCCAGGTGGCGTGAGTTGCGAAACTATTCCGCATTGTTTCAAATGTAGACCAAACTCGTAACTCAAATATTCTCCTCCACGATCAGATCGTAGAAACTTTATTTTCTTGTTACGATGATTTTCAACTTCACTCTGAACTTCTTTGAACTTTTCAAATGTTTCAGACTTATATTTCATTAAGTAGATATACCCATATCTGCTTAAATCATCTGTGAAGGTGAGAAAATAACGATAACCGCCACGAGCTTCAACATTCATTGGACCACATACATCTGTATGTATGATTTCCAACAAATCTGTTGCTCCCTCCATAGTACCAGAGAACGGTGTTTTGGTCATCTTGCCCATGAGGCACGGTTCGCAAGTACCAAGTAATTCATAATCAAGTGGTTCCAAAAGTCCATCAGTATGGAGTTTCTTCATGTGTTTTACACCGATATGACCTAAACGGCAGTGCCACAAATAAGTTGCACTATCATCATCAACTCTGCATCTTTTGGCTTCAACATTATGAATATGTGTATCACCTATATCGAGATTCATCAAAAATAGACCACTCTTCAAGGGTGCATGACCATAAAAGATATTACTCATATAAATAGAACAACCATTATTCTCTGATTTAAATGAATAACCGTCTCGCATCAAACAAGATCTAGATATAATGTTCATGCTCAACACTGGCACCAAATAACAATTATTTAGGTCTAATACTAATCCCGATGGTAGATGTAGAGGTAGCGTGCCGACCGTGATCACATCGACTTTGGAACCATTTCCCACGCGCATCATCACCTCGTCCTTCGCCAGTGTTCGCTTAATCCGTAGTCCCTGTTTCGAGTTGCAAATATTAGCAACAGAACCAGTATCAAATACCCAGGTGCTACTGCGAGCTCTAGTAAGGTACACATCAATAACATGTATATCACATATACCTTTGTTCACCTTGCCATCCTTCTTATCCGCCAAATACTTCGGGCAGTTCCGCTTCCAGTGACCAGTCTGCTTGCAGTAGAAGCACTCAGTTTCAGGCTTAGGTCCAGATTTGGGTTTCTTCTCTTGAGCAGCAACTTGCTTGCTGTTCTTTTTGAAGTTCCCCTTCTTCTTCCCTTTGCCCTTTTTATTGAAACCAGTGGTCTTGTTGACCATCAACTCTTGATGCTCCTTTTTGATTTCTACCTCCGCAGCTTTTAGCATTGCGAAGAGCTCGGGAATAGTCTTATTCATCCCTTGCATATTATAGTTCATCACGAAGCTCTTGTAGCTAGGTGGCAGTGATTGGAGAATTCTGTCAATGACGCAATCATCTGGAAGATTAACTCCCAATTGAATCAAGTGATTATTATACCCAGACATTTTGAGTATATGCTCACTGACAGAACTATTCTCCTCCATCTTGCAGCTATAGAACTTATTGGAGACTTCATATCTCTCAATCCGGGCATTTGCTTGAAATATTAACTTCAACTCCTGGAACATCTCATATGCTCCATGACGTTCAAAACGTCGTTGAAGTCCCGATTCTAAGCCGTAAAGCATGGCACACTGAACTATCGAGTAGTCATCAGCTTTGCTCTGCCAGACATTCATAACATCTGGTGTTGCTCCAGCATCAGGCCTGGCACCCAGCGGTGCTTCAAGGACGTAATTCTTCTGTGCAGCAATGAGGATAATCCTCAAGTTATGGACCCAGTCCGTGTAATTGCTACCATCATCTTTCAACTTTGCTTTCTCAAGGAACGCATTAAAATTCAACGGAACAACAACACGGGCCATCTATCTACAATCAAACATAAACAAGCAAGATACTATCAGGTACTAAGTTCATGATAAATTTAAGTTCAATTAATCATATTACTTAAGAAATCCCACTTAGAAAGACATCCCTCTAATCTTCTAAGTGATTACGTGATCCAAATCAACTAAACATAACCGATCATCACGTGAAATGGAGTAGTTTTCAATGGTGAACATCGCTATGTTGATCATATCTACTATATGATTCACGCTCGATCTTTCAGTCTCAGTGTTCCGAGGCCATATATGCATATGCTAGGCTCGTCAAGTTTAACCTGAGTATTATGCGTGTGCAAAACTGGCTTGCACCCGTTGTAGATGGACGTAGAGCTTATCACACCCGATCATCACGTGGTGTCTGGGCACGACGAACTTTGGCAATGGTGCATACTCAGGGAGAACACTTTTGTCTTGAAATTTAGTGAGAGATCATCTTATAATGCTACCGTCAATCAAAGCAATATAAGATGCATAAAAGATAAACATCACATGCAATCAATATAAGTGATATGATATGGCCATCATCTTCTTGTACTTGTGATCTCCATCTCCGAAGTACCGTCATGATCACCATCATCACCGGCGCGACACCTTGATCACCATCGTAGCATCGTTATCGTCTCGCCAATCTTATGCTTCCACGACTATCGCTACCACTTAGTGATAAAGTAAAGCATTACAGCGCAGTTGCATTGCATACAATAAAGCGACAACCATATGGCTCCTGCCAGTTGCCGATAACTCGGTTACAAAACATGATCATCTCATACAATAAAATTTAGTATCATGTCTTGACCATATCACATCACAACATGCCCTGCAAAAACAAGTTAGATGTCCTCTACTTTGTTGTTGCAAGTTTTACGTGGCTGCTACGGGCTTAAGCAAGAACCAATCTTACCTACGCATCAAAACCACAACGATAGTTTGTCAAGTTGGTGCTGTTTTAACCTTCGCAAGGACCGGGCGTAGCCACACTCGGTTCAACTAAAGTTGGAGAAACTGACACCCGCTAGCCACCTTTGTGCAAAGCACGTCAGGAGATCCGGTCTCGCATAAGCATACGCGTAATGTCGGTCCGGGCCGCTTCGTCCAACAATACCGCCGAACCAAAGTATGACATGCTGTTAAGCAATATGACTTATATCGCCCACAACTCACTTGTGTTCTACTCGTGCATATAACATCAACACATAAAACCTAGGCTCGGATGCCACTGTTGGGGAACGTAGTAATTTCAAAAAAATTCCTACGCACACGCAAGATCATGGTGATGCATAGCAACGAGGGGAGAGTGTGATCTACGTACCCTTGTAGACCGACAGCGGAAGCGTTATATTAACGCGGTTGATGTAGTCATACGTCTTCACGATCCGACCGATACAAGCACCGAAACTACGGCACCTCCGAGTTTCAGCACATGTTCAGCTCGATGACGATCCCCGGACTCCGATCCAGCAAAGTGTTGGGGAAGAGTTCCGTCAGCACGACGGTGTGGTGACGATCTTGATGTTCAACTGTCGTAGGGCTTCGCCTAAGCACAACTACAATATTATTGAGGATTATGGTGGAAGGGGGCACCGCACACGGCTAAGAAAACGATCACGTGGATCAACTTGTGTGTCTAGGGGCGCCCCCTACCTCCGTATATAAAGGAGCCAAGGGGGGGTGCGGCCGGCCCTAGTAGGAGGCGCGCAGGAGGAGTCCTACTCCTACCGGGAGTAGGACTCCTCTCCCTTTCCTTGTCCAAGTAGGAGAGGGGGAAGGAAGGAAGAGAGGAGAGGAAGGAAAGGTGGGGCGCCGCCCCTCCCTCCTTGTCCAATTCGGACTAGGGGAGAGGGGGCGCGCGGCTTGCCCTGGCAGCCCCTCCTCTTCTCCACTTTAGGCCCATGAGGCCCATTAACCCCCCGGGGGGTTCCGGTAACCCCCCGGTAGTCCGGTTTTATCCGAAACTTCCCCGGAACACTTCCAGTGTCTGAATATAGCCGTCCAATATATCAATCTTTATGTCTCGACCATTTTGAGACTCCTCGTTATGTCCGCGATCATATCCGGGACTCCGAACCAACTTCGGTACATCAAAACTTATAAACTCATAATATAACTGTCATCGAAACCTTAAGCGTGCGGACCCTACGGGTTCGAAAACAATGTAGACATGACCGAGACATGTCTCCGGTCAATAACCAATAGCGGAACCTGGATGCTCATATTGGCTCCCACATATTCTACGAAGATCTTTATCGGTCAGACTGCATAACAACATACATTGTTCCCTTTGTCATCGGTATGTTACTTTCCCGAGATTCGATCGTCGGTATATCAATACCTAGTTCAATCTCGTTGCTGGCAAGTCTCTTTACTCGTTCCGTAATACACCATCTCGCAACTAACTCATTTAGTTGCATTGCTTGCAAGGCTTAGGTGATGTGCATTACCGAGAGGGCCCAGAGATACCTCTCCGACAATCGGAGTGACAAATCCTAATCTTGAAATATGCCAACCCAACATGTACCTTTGGAGACACCTGTAGAGCTCCTTTATAATCACCCAGTTACGTTGTGACGTTTGGTAGCACACAAAGTGTTCCTCCGGTAAACGGGAGTTGCATAATCTCATAGTCATAGGAACATGTATAAGTCATGAAGAAAGCAATAGCAACATACTAAACGATCGAGTGCTAAGCTAACGGAATGGGTCAAGTCAATCACATCATTCTCCTAATGATGTGATCCCGTTAATCAAATAACAACTCTTTGCCTATGGTTAGGAAACATAACCATCTTTGATTAACGAGCTAGTCAAGTAGAGGCATACTAGTGACACTCTGTTTGTCTATGTATTCACACATGTATTATGTTTCCGATTAATACAATTCTAGCATGAATAATAAACATTTATCATGAAATAAGGAAATAAATAATAACTTTATTATTGCCTCTAGGGCATATTTCCTTCAGGAGCCAGTCCTCAGAAGTGTTGGTTGTTTCTCTCCTTCCAAATACTCCACGTTGGGGTTAAGAATGTTTCATAGAAGAACGGGTTCGGCCAGCTATCCTTTGTAGTTTGGAGAAGATCGAAGCGGCAGGGGAATATTGGCCAGGTGATGTTTAGTATCGTCCAGCAGCTTTGACTAAAAGGGCATAAGAAGATCATGTGGTCAACTGTCTCTTCAACATGCTGATCGCAAAGGGCGCAATTGAAATTGTTGCCAATATTGTAGTGCCTCCTCTTCAACATGTTGCGTGTGTTGGGTCTATCATGGAACAAGAGCCAACCAAAAACTTTGATCTTCACAGTGCATTTTGATTTCCATAGTTGATTGAATGCTTGATGGGTCGTCCCGTCCCTAAAGTAATTGTTGTAGTAGTCTCTTGGTTTGTAGAGTGTGGCGCCCCAGGAATAATGCCAAACATCATGCAGAGATGTCGATGGAGAGATCCACATTGATTGCGTTTGGATATCCCGGATCTCTGCCAAAGCCTGCGGCGAGATAGGAAGGTGAAAGGTTACATGCATGTCCGTACTGGCCATCGCTTCAGCGACCGAAAGATCCTCTTGCACAACAAACGAGAAAGAACGAGGGTGCGAGATTTGCAGCACCTCCTCTTTCCAGAGATCTTTCCAGAAAAGGGTCGACGTGCCATCCACTAGCTGTATGCGCGAGATGCCGTGGTAGATGGGAGTCAGTTTAAGGATGTCCTTCCACCAGAACGAGCCAATGGGGTCAACCGCGTGTGGAATTTTGCCATCATAGTGATTGTCCCAGATAAGGTTAACCCAAGGAACATCATGTCTGTTAAAGAATTTGTGAAGGAATTTTAGCAGCAGGGCCTCATTGTGAATCTTCGGATTGATCACTCCTAGGCCCCTTATTTTCTTTGGTCGACATACCAAATCCCAAGCGGCCAATGAGTTACATTTATCACCTTGTTCAGTTTTCTTTGTCCAGAGGCATCTTCGTCTGATCTTGTCAAGGATCTCAATGAGCTTGGGAGGGAATTTGAGAGTGCACATGGCAAACACCAGGAGGGACGTAACCGAAGCATTCAACCAAGATAGCTTGCCACCGTATGACATCATCGCGTTTGTGGGTGTCAGTTGTCTTTCCAATCTGCAAACTAAAGGCATAAATTCTTGTATCGTGGGTGGTGTGGTGCCAATTGGGAGACCAAGGGAGGTGGACGGCATTGATCCAACCGCACAACCAAAATCCCTAGCAAGATTCGCCGTAGAACTTACATGACATATTTTGTCCTACCCTCCCATGGCAGTGGGATCCGTATTGGAAACTAAGGGATATTAAGGCCTCCTTTTAATAGAGAACCGAAACAAAGTATTAACACACGGTGAATACATGAACTCCTCAAACTACGGTAATCACCGGAAGAAGTCCCGGTTATTGTCATTCCGGGGTTACCGGATCATAACACGTAGTAGGTGACTATAACTTGCAAGATCGGATCTAGAACATGGATATAATGGTGATAACATAAACAGTTCAGATTTGAAATCATGGACCCGGGCCCAAAGTGACAAGTATTAAGCATGGCAAAGTCATAGCAACATCAGTCTAAGAACATAGTGGATGCTAGGGATCAAGCCCTAACAAAACTAACTTGATTACATGATGAATCCCATCCAACTCCTCACCGACCAACGAGCCTACGAAGGAATTACTCACTCCCGGTGGGGAGCACCATGGAATTCATGATGGAGAAGGGTTGGTGATGACGAAGAACGAAGACCCCCCCCTCTCCGGAGCCCCATACGGACTCCAAATCTGCCTTCCCGAGGAAGAACAGGACTTGGCGGCGGCTCTGTCTCGTGGATCGCGACAATTCTTTCTCCTTGATTTTTTTTCAAAATAGGGTTTTATAGCGTCGGAATCAGGATCTGCGGGGCCACCAGGTGGGGACAACCCACCTGGGCGCGCCAGGAGAGGGGGGGCGCCCTGGTGGGTTGTGCCCACCCAGGGGGCCCTCTCTGGTTGGTCTTGGCTCTAGAAATTCTTATATACTCCATTCGTTTTTATTTACTCCGCATATTAGAGTTGACTGAAGTCAAACTTTGTAAAGTTTGACCAAATTTATAGAAATGAATATAAATATTTAGCATAACAAATCTATATAATGTGGAAGTACATTCAACAACGAATCTAATGGTATTGATTTGTTATTGTATATGTTAATACTTTTGTCTATAAACTTTGTCAAAGTTTGTAAAGCTTGACTTTGACCAAAACTGATATGCGGGGTAAATAAAAACGGAGGGAGTATTATATAAAAATTCCTCGTAAAATTTCGTTCCATTCCGAGAATTTTTATTTCTGCACAAAAACAACACCATGGTAGTTCTGCTAAAAACAACGTCTGTCTGGGGTTAGTTTCATTCAAATCATGCAAATTAGAGTCCAAAACAAGAGGAAAACGTTCGGAAAAGTAGATACGTTGGGGACGTATCAGTGTCTCTCCCGAATGCAATAATTTTTGTGCAACCCTTGAGAGCATCCAAGCACGTCCCGTGAGCAGCTTTGGCCTCAAAGATATAGTATACATGCGCCCCTCTCCGTATCCGTTTTCGTGTGCTTGCATGTCTATTTTCCCATATGCTTGCATGCTATTCATTTGTAGGCATCCCAAACTTTGAAGGCATTCAAGGCCCAACATGACGGCAAGTCCTTCAACCTCACCCATTGTTGGATGGTCATCAATGGGGAGGAGAAGTTGAAGGCACAATATGTCGTTGCCAAGGCGCGCGGGGGCGGGGGGGGGGGGGGAGCTGTCGAGGAGCATGGGGAGGGCGAGAAGCCACGACCGCGGGGGAAGGCCAACTCCAAGAAGGAGGACAAGCGTGATGTGGCGTCGATTGCCTTGCATGCCACTCTGGAGGGCATGATGAGTAAGAAGGACACAAGGGAGGAGAAGCGCGAGCAAGACAAGGAAGAGCAAATGGACGCCTTCAGGAAGATCCAAAAGAAGGATGCTTGAGCTCGATGCGGAGAAGCAAGCCAAGATGCTCGAGATGGAGGCGGAGAAGCAAGCAAAGATGCTCGAGATCGAGTCTGCCAATGCCAAGACCAAGGAAAAAGAAGTGGTACTCGATAGCATGATGACGTGGGTGAAGATCATGAAGGTGGACTTGAGAGCACAGAGTTGTCGAGGAAGAGGTCATGGTTCGAGAAGATGCAGGCCGACATGCTCAAATTCGATGACGAGTGATCTATGGCGGAGAGCGTCATCCTTTTTTATTATGCCGGCAAGTATGCTGGCATTACCATGGCCGAGATGGTGTGGTCGAAATCCCGCCGTTTTTTTTTTGTGCCGGCCGCTGACAAGTGTGTCAACATGAACTGTATGATGGTTTTTTTAGAGGCTGACATGTATGACAATCATTGGCATGATGCTGACATGAACTTTGGACGATGGCATGGTCGCTAGCATGATCTATGACCGCGGGCTTTCTAAAATTTGTGTGCGGACATGAAATAGGCCGGCGGGTTGGACGCAGGGCCAATCCAAACATAAAACATACGAAAAATGAACAAAACACGCGTTTCCTTGGTTCGGCGCGTTGGAGTTGCTCTGACCGCCCCCACCATCCAAAGCTGCATCAGCAGGCACGCTTGCCTCATCAACGCCGAACCCGGCGAGCCGGGCGAGCCTGGCGCGTCCGGTGCCCCGCACAGCAACCCAGGGCATGGCCGCGACCGTGCCACGCACAGAAAGCAGGAGCAAGACTACAAAAGCCACGCCGACGCCGAGGCGCCCCAGCGACCACCGACAACGCCACACCGACGCCCACCGCATCGCGTCGCTCGGCCCGGAGCCACTTTTTCCACCTGAGAAACGCATCGCATGGAAGGTTCAAAACCCCTGCGCGTGCGGCCCCGACTCCGCCCGTCGGCCCCGCGCCCACCCCCTCCCCTACTACATCAACCCCGGTCGCGCCGCGAGACGTAGGTAGCGCCCGCCCATCTTTTGACGCCGCCCGTGCCTTTTTCCGGCGGAAGGCAGGCAGGCAGGCAGAAGAACCCCGGGACGCGGCCCGCATGGACATCAAGGAGCGGATCCGCCGCACGCCGCGGGAGGAGGAGGCGCCCGCGGCGGCGTCCCCGCGCGGGAGGAAGGGCGGGGCGGCGATGCTGCTGCTGCGGTGGTCCCTGCCGGCCGCGGCGCTCGTGGTCTGCGCGGTCCTCCTCCTCCTGCTCGCCGGGGGCTCCGCCGCGCGGAGGGGCCATCTCCTCGACGCTGATCCCTCCGGGCGCGATGACCCGCGCCTCGTCCGTCCGCGAGATGGTACGTACGTGACACACATACCACGGATACGCCTGCGCCCGTAACGCAAGTTTCCATTTTTTGAGTTCGCCTGCGCTAGGACCACGGCTTTTGTTTCAATTCTGATGATTTTTCTGAGTTGTAAGTACCGGTGGATGGCGACGTTACATTCAGGATGCCAAGCATGGCGCCTTTAATGTCTGGGCCCCTTCTCTTTTGACATGTGCGCTGATACTCAAGTTCTGCAAAAAAAAAAATAAAAAAAAATCCCGACTTCTTTTCCCAGATTGTTTTTACCAGTTTATAGCTCTTAAAAACTCATAAGTTTGATGGTTATTGATATTTGCCGTCGGGGATGTAGTCATCACTCAAAATGTGTCGTGTGGCACTTTTTTCAGATCACTGTGTGCAGTATGAGCGTGACATCCATATCGTATCAGCGTTGATGCCAAGTTACCTTTATTTTTGTTGCATGCTACACATTGTCGACTTTGGCTAGTTTATGTTTCACGCTACTGTTACGTGCCTCGTCTTCTTTATGCACTGCATTGTGCTATCCTTATCATTTACTAGTGTGTCAACTCATAGTGCATTATAGCTAACTGACTTGAATAATTCGCGCCTACCTCAGATTTGTATTGGCATCACTGCCACTTGACCAAAGGATGATCTTTTTTATAATGTTTTTACTACAGTACAGATTGAAGTGTAACTCTTATATTCTGTATATGATTTCTGATACAATGTTTTTCTGTTGTTGTGTTTTCAGAAGATGGCACCTCGGGATCTCCGGTAGTTGTCAAGGACAAATTACTTGGAGGCTTGCTAGTTCCCGGTTTTGATGAACAATCATGCCTAAGTAGGTACCAATCAGTACTGTATCGTCGAATGTCGCCCCACTTTCCATCTACCTACCTCTTGGAAAGATTAAGGAAACAAGAGGCCCTCCAGAAAAAGTGTGGCCCACGAACTGAATTTTACAGGAAAGCTGTTGAGCAGCTTAAGTCTGGTCAGGATATTAAGGTCATGGACTGCAACTATCTGGTCTGGACAGCTTACAGTGGTCTAGGGAACAGGATCTTGACAATCGCCTCGGCATTTCTGTATGCAATCCTTACAAACAGAGTCCTACTTGTCGACGGAGACAAAGGCACCGCAGATCTCTTCTGCGAACCATTTCCTGAAACTTCATGGTTGCTGCCGTCAGATTTCCCCATTAAGCAGTTCAAGAACTTCAGCATTGGCTCTCCTGAGAGTTATGGAAACATGCTGAAGAGTAAAGTTGTTCATTCTAGCCCTGCTTTTCTCTATCTTCATTTGGCTCATGACTATAGTGAGTATGATAAGCTTTTCTTTTGTGAAGATAATCAGCAGTATCTCCAGACAATCCCATGGCTGATCCTGAAATCAGATAATTACTTTGTACCTTCACTTTTCCTGATCCCGGCATACCAAGAGGAACTCATGAGGCTTTTCCCCCAGAGAGATGCTGTTTTCCACCACTTGGGACGTTACTTGTTTCACCCCAGCAATGCCGTCTGGGGCATGATTACAAGATACTATGATTCTTATCTTGCCAGAGCTGATGAAAAGTTGGGTATCCAGATCAGAGTCTTCGACACCGAAACTGGTCCGTTTCAGCATGTCCTGGATCAGGTCCTTGCATGTACATTCAAGGAACACTTGTTGCCAGAGGTTAATACTCAAGAGCCAATTGTCTCACCAAGGAAGGCCAAGTCGAAAGCTGCTCTAGTTACTTCATTAAACTCGGGATACTGTGATAAATTCAGAAACATGTACTGGGAACATCCTACGGCAAATGGCGAGACAATTAGCTTCCACCAGCCAAGTCACGAGGAACATCAGAACTCAGACAAGAAAATGCACAACAGGAAAGCCTGGGCAGAGATATATCTGTTAAGCTTATCTGATGTCATGGTGACCAGTGCATGGTCAACTTTTGGGTATGTTGCCCAGGGTCTCAGTGGTTTGAAGCCATGGCTTCTGTTCAAGCCTGAGAACCGCACTGCCCCTGATCCGCCTTGCCGCCAAGTTCTGTCCATGGAACCATGTTTTCATGCTCCACCTTTCTATGATTGCAAAACTAAGAGAGGAACTGATACGGGAAAACTTGTCCCACATGTAACACATTGTGAAGATATGAGCTGGGGGCTTAAGCTAGTCGATCAGAATTAGTGGTAGATGTGGTGCGTATTTCCTATCCAAATCATATATGTACAGTGCAAGCCAATATATGCTTAGTTGTGTGGTATAGGTGCAACTCTGTTTCTATATTGCAGGAAAGTGTTTTCTGGCTTGGCTGATATAGATGCAATTACATTAACTGCTGCATTTGTTCTCAAAGATATGTTCTGCAACTTGCAGGACATGCTAGTATTAATTTCCTTGTCTGTAGTATTTTCATGTTCTGCGACTTGCATTCAAGCATATGCAAAAAGCCATGGCAGCGTTTTTATGCTGCCGCAGAGTTTTGCCGAAATGATGCCATGTCGGATAACTGCAAAGATGGTGCCATGGCAGAGTTTCATCGAAAAAACACAAGCATATACTGCAGACTAGGATCAATTGCAAGAACCAGAAGCATCATTGTTTCAATATAAACTATAATATCTTGTTTGCATTTGAAGAAAATCAACTTTTCATCCCATCTGTATGGCAGTTGTGTAGTGAGTTTCCTATAGTTCCTCCAACAGAAGCTCCATATTCAGTTTTTGTGACTGATCGGACCTTGCAAAGAAGAGAGCCGAGTAGACGTACCCTTCCTGTAACAAATCATTGTGATTTTTTGTGCTACACCTTTAGATGGAAAAAGGGGGGAAAGAGCGAAATTTCGAGACAGAGTTTTCAAGACAAGGTTAGTGCATGAATGATATTTTTGTTGAAAGGATCTGAAAGATGTGTCAAAAGGTTCTCAATGGGCCCAGCGTGAGTCACAGACGCTTGCACAATAAAGCCAAGCATAGCAACCATTGCCAACCTCCCTGTAATTGATAGCAATAATATTAGCAAATCACAAATATTACTGCAGGATTATCTTGCAATCCATCGTACTTCGAGAAAGTGAACCTACCATTCTTAATTTCTTTCAGCTTCACTTCATTCGCATTCTCTATATCCTTGGCGAGTCCCATTGGGTTAAATAGTGGACCCCCAGGGTATCTGTTCAGATTTGAGAATTGTAATAATGATAATTTAGTTAAAGCATCGAGCGAGAGACTTGCCATTTGCCAAGGGAAACGGTTTCAGTCTTCAGTTGGAGAATGTTGCTTACCCTGGCTGTGAACCCGCAAGTGAAGCTTCTATCCCAAGGAATGTCCCTTCCTTTGCTTGTGATCCTGGACTAACGAAGTCCATGTACCTCTTGGTTTCGACAAATCTGTCGAGGATCAGATTTATGACAGAAACAGGTCAGTCATGCCCTGTTTCAAGTCACTACAGTCTACACCATTTAAAACTTCTGAGTTACTGGATGAACTCTTATGCAACTGACTAAATGTTTCAGTTGGATGTTGAATTACCCCATCAAGAGAAGCTGGACAAAGAAGAGTGCTGTGGTGTTGGCGAAGTCAAATTTCGTGGCACCTGCTTCAAACCACACGGGTAGGTTGCCGAGTCCTGATACACGGATCAACTACACAGAAACACACCAGTTAGACCATAGAAGAAAAGAGAGCATCAAAGCCATCGATTCCATGTTTGGTTTCTGCAAGTATGTTTCAGTGTGGTAGGAATACTATTAATCTTGGAAAAAAATTCCTAGGATGCTCTTGTGGAGCTGATGTGTTGGACATGAACTTGCTGACGTTGAGATTGTTATTTTCATTTGGCTCAATAGTTCCCTATGTCATATCTTGGTTTCTCTCTCTCTTTTCTTTAACTAGAGGTATTGCCCTTCCATTTCCATTATCAAAATTCAGAAGTCATGCTTGTTTTCTCACTGTGTTTCTCATAGTTCATCCTAATTTAAGCACCTCTCCAGCTAATTTTGCAAAATCAAGCTTCAGTGCTATGGTTTCTTTAAACTGAGAACATATGACATTCCACAGGAATTAGCAAAGAGGTCAAGTGAGCAACGAACTTACGTCGGTTCCGAGGATGCCGGCAACCCCTGCCATGGCGAACCGGCAGTGCACGAGCTCGGCCTGGACGTACCACTTCAAGTCCTCGGGCTGCTCCCCGAGCCCCAGGGGATCAAACCCGTAGTCACCAGGCAGCCTACAACGACAAACACCAAGCAACCCATCAGCCTAACAAGCAAACCAACCATCACCACCCGCAGAGAACGCCGGCAGAGATTGGCACGGGTGACTGACGTGCCGTCGAGGTACGCCGGCGGGTCCAGCCCCGGCAGCCATGTGGCGCGCTCCGCGGTGGCCCGGACCGCGAACGGAGCTTGGACGTGGTGTCCAGGCATGGTGACCATGCTCCTGCTGCCGAAAGGTGCGGGGGGCCTGGAGGAGAGGGTGCAGACTCTTCCATGGGCGTTAGCTGCTAGCGCCATGGCCGCCGCCGCCGGACTTGGCTGGCTGACCCCTTGCTCGCCTGACTGCTGCCGGCGAGGGTCCTTCTTGGCTGCTGCTATTTTGGTTGGGGCGTGTGGGTGGTGCGTCGGACGGATCAAAAAAGGCGTGGATATGGAACTAGAGGCGTTCGTACTTCGTAGCTCCAGTGGCTGTCGAGTCTGCAGCTTGTGTGACTTTTTTTTCCAGGGGATGCAGCTTGTGTGCTGGTTCCAGGCCGGAGTGTATTGAACGGGTTGGGCCAGGGATTTTGTTCCAACGGTATGGTTGGGCCGTCGTCGGCCCACGGCTGGCTGCGACGTCTCGGCATGGGCGTGTCTGTAGAGCTGAGTGACGGACAGCGCTTGTGCTGATGCATGAATCGTGGTTCCAGTCTATTCATCACACTTGCCAAAATATATTTAAACAAATCTTATGCGAATAGGAGATTTTCTTTTCAGCTAAAAGGAAATATATAGGAATATGAGAATTTCCTTTTCTTCAGCTAAAAGGAATTAAAGCGAGAAATTTAAACATATGGATTTGGGATGAATACAAACATGAGGTCGTTCTAGATGGATGTGGAGACTACCTCCGGATTTCTCGCTTTTGCTCTGGTTAGGATAGGTGGTTTTAGATGGCATTGGGTTTTCGCCCCATGGTGAGCTGCTCGATGACGAGTGCTTGCAGTGGGTTTTCCAGTGGTGTCTTGAACTCGCTTTCCCCTTTCCAGTTTCCTTAAGACCTGGACTCTGTATTTTCGTTATGTCATAGTAATGGAAAGGGGTAATGCCCGGTTCAAAACAAAAAACAAAAAAAACACGAGGTCATGTTTTATATTTTCTTTCTCCAGCCTGTGTCTGGAATGCAGTTTAGAAGGTGCCCAAGCATGCATACAGCTCAGAAAAAGAAAGAAGTTGCCCATTAGACTCTTTGGACGGATCCGCCTGTTTGACTGTTCTGGGCTGTTTGGCTAATCCGCTTTTTTGGTGCTTGTTTTTCGGAACAGGTCACAGAACACCTGACATCTCAATTCACACCGCCTTTTTCATTCCTGCGGGTTTTCAGTTACGCTGGTGTTTGTTAACAGATCTAAACATGATGAACACGTTTGGTTGCCCGTATAAGGTCCAACCAGGGTCGCGCGGGAAGAAACTGAGTTGTTTGGTTGCTAGCATACACTATTGGGCGTGCATCGCATGAAGTTTAAAGCACCTCTAGGCTTGTCTCGCGAGGCACGCTCGAATCGGCAGTTTCTCGCGAGCCAGGCCCGAGCGGGGCACGTGGGTGGCGGGGGCTGCACGCGAGGAGCCACCCTCGAGAAACCGAGCTGCTTCCTAAAGCGCCGGCAGTTATTACCCTCGCCTTCCCTCACCGCTCTCTCTTCCCTTTCCCTTCTTCCCACTCTCACCGATGGCAGCGGCGGCGTGTAGCAGATCAGAGAACAGCAAGTCGACCCCCGGCAACCTTCACCGGCATCAGCAGCAGCACTTCGGCAATGGCGGTAAGCTATTTTTTTCCTCCTCGCCTACTACTTCGCATTCGACTCGAGTTTAGATTTGATCTGTGTTAGGGGAACGGGGAATCGGGGTAAACACCATACAGGTGATCATAGCATCGTCATGACTACCGGTAGATATGAGGTTTCCAGTCTGGATTGAGTATAATATGAATGGGGATTAGGGTTCATCTTACATAGTACGCACAGATCCTAGCCTCGAGGACACTAGAGGCGATTGGAGCGGCGAGTGGCCTTGGTCTTGGTCCTCTCCTGCACCACCGTCTCTTCTTCCTCATTGGAGTCCACCTCGATTGGCATGCTTCGGTTTCCTGGCTCCGGGCCCTCACAATCATTGCCATCGCATCCTCTTCTTCCCCTTCCATAGGCACAGTATTTGTGGTGAAGTACATGCCGACACGATGGTCATGAGGACGCCGATACTGTCTGTACTTGGCCCACTTTGCCCTCTATCCAGCGTCGCCGTATTCAGCCTGATTCATGGTCCAGTGAAGTATGTCGACTGACATAGCGCTCTCCACTAGGTCAGGAATCAGTGTCTTCAACTCCTCCGGCGTCGCCTTCTTCAACACAACGTCTGACTCTTTGTGCAGATCTTCCATGCTGCTGAAGTTTGAGCACACTTCCATGGTGTTCTAAAACTTAGTGTGGTCACCCAGCGAGCACCCTAGGAAGAAAGCCATCCATTCAATGCCCCAAGGGAAGGGGGTGGGGTTCATGGCGTTGGGTTAGAGGTAGAGTGAGAGACAAAGAGGTGGTGGGTAAGTGGTGACCCTCACGGTGGGTAAATAAAGGGGCACACGAACATAGATTTTAATGGTGATGTTGCAAGGTTCATAATGCAGATCCTGACCCAGCCTTTGAACATCTTCATAATGCAGATCAAGACGGAGAACAAGGGAAATGAGGTGGTTGACAAGGGCAAGGACGTGGTGCCTTCCTCAGAGGTGACGCCCGTCCAGTGCCCGACCACGGACGAAGACGTGCCAGAGGAGCCCCCCAGCGGCAAGCGCCGGAACTACGACCATTACCATGAGGTTGGAGGGCCAACCATCTTCTGCAAGGTGATCATGCCCCCCCCCCCCAGCTCGAGGCCATACCTATGCCGCTGGACTTAACGAAGCAATTCATGTCCGTGCCGCAAGAGTTCTAGCTGAAGACGAACATTGGCTGCTCCTGGAGGGGTCACTATCCGGCTGTTGAATGATAGGGTCACCCTCGATCAGGGTTGGGCCACCTTAGCTGTCGTCCATCAGATCAAGATAGGCTTCATGTTGACCTTCAAGCTACTGACTCCCAACATGCTGAAGGTCATCGTCTTCAATGATGATGGCATTGAAGTGGTGACCAGGTGCGGGAAGCACGACGACGCCTTCACTGCGAATGCCTAGGACAGCACATCGTATGCTCCAACTGCTTTAGTTTAATATCGAACTGCTTAGTACTATGATTGAACTGATCTGTTTATGTGTGGCACAATATTTATGCTTACTACTATGTTCTGTTGTGTGTGTTCTTCCTGACGCTGGTGTGTAGTGGTAACCTCACCACATCGCCGAAGAGGTTATCAGAAAACAAGGGTTGCATGCAACCAAACAACGTGCTTATCTGTGAGTTCAGACAATGCGGGCAACCAAACACCATGCGCTAAGTTATTCCCTAATGCATGAGAACTAAATGCGAACAACCAAACAATGTGCAGATGTTAATTTTCAATGTGCATTTGTTCAACCAGCCTCATGTGAGCCAGGCTTGAGCTAGCCAGGCCCGGCTGCTACGACTGCTAAACACGCCCGATCAGATTCCTCTCTCTGCCCGTCGGAAAACGTAGGAAAAGAAAGAAGGAAGCGTCTAGGGAGCAGCCGGGTGCTCCCTAGCGTTTCCTGGCAGCCACCCAGAAAAGGTAATTTTCTGTCCCCCCTGTCCAGGATAGGAAAGTACCTGGCCCCCGCTCCCGATTCCCGCAGCCACCCATCGAGCGGGCAAATCACCTGGTCCTCCCCTTCGCCCGATCCCTCCCCCACCCCTGCGCATCTTCTTTTCTCCTTTCTCCTCACCTAACCCCTAGCCCCATCTTCTTCTCTCCCAAGCAAAGAAGGACAGCACGCCCCTTCCCCTCACCACTTCCAGATCCAAGAAAACCTTCACAGCCCTCCAATGGCGGCTCCATTGATGTTTCTTTTCTAGGCGCCTCGTTCCTGATTGCCTTGCAAAAAGGCAAAAAAACAAGGCAAAAAGGTCAGATTTAGCTCATCTTCCAGACCCCCCTCCTCTTTCCCCACGATTTGTACAAGGCTTCAGTTGTGCAAAACATTGTGTAAAAAAGATGTGATGTTAAGCATGTTTAGTCTGCTGTTTGGGCAAGTTTCAGCCCCCTGATTTGGGCAAATTTAGTCTGATGTTAAGCATCATATTTCTTCCCAGTTTTCAAAATCTATTTGCAAATCTGTTGCATATGAACACATTTATAAATCTATAGGTGCTGATAGTAAATGCTGACAAAAATATTAGGAAAATATAATGCCTTAAGCAAGAAAAACAACTGAGCAAAAAACAGTACTTATAAGAGGATGAGAAACAAACAAATCATGATCTATTTCTGATGTGTTCCGGTTCTATTAATTGCTTATAACAGTGCAAAAATAAACATTCTATTTGAGCAAAAACAGTGCTATAATGAGGCAACTAAGTATATGTCTGCACAAAACTTTGAAAACTTATGCCATGGCAAAACATGAACACTTTTGAAACTTATAAGACAATGAATACTGACATCACTATGGCTTATTGGAGCAACTTACATTATAGGATTAAGCAAAAAAGCATAATGGTGTCAAGGCAACTCTTGAAGAAACTAGAAAAAGATTCCTCTTGGACATTTGTTTCCATTATTCCTTGGTTTCGATAGTGAAAACACACTAGAAGAAATAAATGTAACTAAACTTGCAACTAAAAAACAAGAGACAGTTGCGTAGTACAATTTACCTTTGTTGTATCATATCCTTCACCATGATCCAAGAAAAGTTGGAAAGTTGCCAGGATACAGTGGCAAAATTATTAGTATTTCATCCTGCAAAAGAAGGAAAAAGCCAACAAGAAAATCCATATACCAACAACTATCTCAGCTGCGAAACGTTACTTCAAAACATACTGAGCATATCCAAAAACACACAAACTTGCTGCTGTAAAAGATGAAACCTAAAAATGTCAACTTAAGTTCTTTCTAACACACAAACATAAGTACTGAAAGCAGAAATAGTCTGAATATAAAAGAGCAATCATGCCCATAATTCTAACTTAAGTTTTTCCTAACACTAAACATGCTCTAATCTCTCTGAATTGGGAGTGAATTCCATTCTGAAGACACTTCAAAGTAGCACTTCTATGGCAGTATGCTTGCTTCCCCAAAATCAAATGTTGCCTGCGTTTAAAGAAAAAGAAAATAAGAAAATATATTATGAAACACAAAAAACAAAAAGCCTATGTTATGTTTATATGTACAAACATGGTTCATTAATACAAAAAAAACCATGCATATCCTGAAAATAATATATTGTCTGACATATATAGTTTGACTTGCCTGATTATATGGTTTGGGTTGCCTGATAGTGCACTTTGAATTGCCTGGTTATGTTCAATTGCTATCTTGTGAATCTGGTGTGCTTGCGTTGCTGTGTTGTTTGCTTGCCTGAGTTTAGTGTGGTACTAGCTTGCCTCAACAACATAAAAATTGCTTTAATTTTTTTGGTTGAAAAAATGCACAGGTTGAACATGATTGAGCTATTTTTGTGTGCTTTGGTGGGTGAGCTATTGTCTTGCCTGTATTTACTGTGCTACTTGCTTGCATCCCTCTGCTGACTTGCTTTACTTTTTCCCATATTCTCAATAAATAAACAGGTTGACAATGATTGACCTGAATGAAGAACCAGCTGAAAATAATGATGATCCATTATACTGTACACAACATGCTGCTGGAAATGCAGAATTTGTGGCGGAATCACCTAATCCCCCTATCATCCAAAGAGTCGATGGTGCTGCTACAGAAGCAATGGAGACAGATGGGCAGTCAAGTCATGGGGGTCGTGCTCCGGGCAGTACACAAGTACCTGCAGCTATAGCAGCTGGGAGTGATGCCATACCCTTGATGGCACATGTGCTGCAGGTGATACCGGTGGCACTGTTGGTAATGGTTTGGGTGCTGAAAATGATGATGAGGCTTGGTCACAGCCCAAGGAGCCTTACGTGGGCATGAGGTTCGACACTTTAGAAGATGCCAAGGTGCATTACAATGCATATTCCTTGCAAATGGGTTTTCAATCAAAATGAATAGTTCAAGGAAGGATCTCAAAACTGGGAGTTGATAAAACAACAGTTTGTTTGCAACAAGTTTCGGAAGCCTGGTGTTGATGACGGAGGGGCAGAAAAGATTCCCGTGCTAGATGACATTGTTGAGCAAGCAAAAGATGATAATGAAGATGAGGCTATTGTCTTTCTTGATGATGATAGTAAAGGCAAAAAGAGGAGCAAGAAACGAAAAAGAGATAAAATTGTGCAAACTGGTTGTAAAGCTAAGATGATTGTGAAGGTAATAGATGGCAGATGGGAAGTGATCTACTTTGTTAGCAAGCGCAACCATCCGTTGGTTGACAAGCCATGTTTGACTAAGTATTTGCGATCACACCAAGGGATCCCGCCAGAAGAAAGGGCCTTCCTTACTCATCTTCATAACTGCAATTTAACTACAGGTATTGAACCACACACACCTCCCCCCTATCTTCTAACTTTAAGAACCTGGACATGCCTACTGGTTGTGTGTTTCTTAGCCTATCAACAAGTACCTGTTTTTGCTTGAAACATGTCACTGATTTGCTTCAAACAAATGCCTTAGTTGCTTGATAGTGCCACTAAATTGCTTACAACAGTACAAAAAAGACATAAAATGCCTGATTTGTTTCTGGATGCTGGACTTGCCTAATGTTTACCTGTTTGTTGCTCAATGCAAAGTTCCTGCTTGCCTAGTTTTTTTATAAAACAAATTTGGTGTTGAATCTGAACTTTCCTATGGTTAGTCTCTTTGTAGCTAAAATGTACAATAGTACTTGTTTTTGGATGGGGTCAACTTGCCTATGATTGAAATTTGTATTGCTCACTAAATGCATAGTTACCCCCCTGGTTTGTTTTGTGTATTTTGCTCATGTGTTGCCTGGGGCATATGGTTGTAGTTGCTTGTATAGCTTCATGAATTGCCCAAGCTTTGCATTTGAGTTGCTTTGCTGAAAACAGAAAAGAAACTATTTTTGGCACTGCTTTTGTGTAGAAAAAGTATTGACCACCATTGTGACTTCATGTCAACAGGTCGTATGATGCACATCATGTCAGATTTCTATGGGACAGAACTCATTGTACCTTATGGCACTAAACACATTACAAACCTCAAGACGCTCTTGAACAAGGATGATACAAAAGAAGGGGATATGATAGAGACAGTTGCTTACTTTAAAGATCAGCAGAGAGAGGATCCAGATTTTTTTACAAGATAAAATATGATGAGGAAGACAGGGTTGAGAATATTTTCTGGGTCGATGGTGCAGCAAGGAAGGCGTATGTGGAATCTTATCATGATTGTATCTCATTTGACACAACATATATGACTAACATGTACAACATGCCCTTTGCACCATTCATTGGGATTAACAGGCATGGGCAGTCGTTCATGTTGGGTTGTGGCTTTGTTAGGCAAGAGTTGGCATCGAGTTTTGATTGGCTATTCCAGACCTTCCTTGAGGCAATGCATAATGTAGCACCCACCAACATCATAACCGACCAAGACATCGCAATGGCACAGTCAATTAAAAAGATCTTTCCTGCAAGTGTGCACCGCTGTTGCCGCTGGCATATTATGAAAAAAGCACGAGAAAAGCTTGGAGGATTGCTGGGGCGAAACCCTGGCTTGTCCAAAGATTTCAACAACTATGTTGACTTCAGCTTGACGCCGGAAGAATTTGAGGCAGGGTGGTGTGAGCTGATGATGAAGTATGAGGCTATGACTGACTCCCACTTCGAGAATCTATACAAGTACAGAGAGACATGGGTGCCCTGCTACTTCAAGCACCAACTCTTCCCTTTCTTGCAGTCAACTCAAAGCAGCGAGGGGTTCAACGCTGTCCTTAAGCGATATGTGAACCCACACAAGTCCATTTTGAACTTTGTGAAGCAATATTAGAAAATCCAAACACACATACTAGTCCGGGAGGGTTCAAAATTCTACAGGACAGGACATTTACAGACTGAAATGTGGTCATCTTACCCAATAGAGAAGCAGGCATACGGTTCGTATACTAGGGACTTGTACGAGAAGTTTCGTGATGAGTTTCAGTTGACTACAAGGTACAATGTGCGACTGCATGGTGAAAACTTGTATGAGGTTTACCCCAATCAAGAGTGGGTTGCCAAATATGGTTCTAGGGGCTATTTTGTCATGGTGGAAGCTAGTGCTGGAGACTACAGATGTGACTGCTGCAAGATTGAGAGGGACGGCATGCTTTGCTGCCATATCTTGAAAGTTTTCAACCAACTTGGTGTTGATGAAATCCTAGCGCAGTACATACTTAGAAGATGGACACCTATGGCAATTCCCAATGCACCCCCTGCTGTCGAAGAGCAACCTGATGAGATGCCACAACAATCGAAAAAGGAACTCAGGCATGCAAATCTGATGATGGATTTTGGTAGTCTTGCCCGGGTTGCTAGTGCGTCAGATGCTGCGACGGATATTGTAAAGAAACATATGTGTGGTGCGCGTCATGAAATCAAAAATCTCAACATGTCAAAGAAGAAGAAACCGGCAGCACCAACAAGTGGGCCCTCTGGTGGTCCTCCACCATCAGCTGATGGTTCTACACCACAACCGAGTAACTCTCTGGCAACTGGTGGCCCTGCGGTGCGTCCTGGAGGGCCTTCACAAGCCCCTTCTGGACCTAGGCAGCAGCGACCTACTTCTGCGCCACCACCGAGAAACACTCAGGCAACTAGTGGCCCTGCGGTGCATGCTGATGAACCTGCACAAACCTCTTCTGGACCTAGGCAGCAGCGACCTACTTCTGCAACGCGGAGAAAAAACGCACCAAACCTAACTGGCAACTCTATGAGTGAGGATGGACACCAACAAACAACATTCGGGGCTGCAGCGGTGCAAAAAGGGGTTGTACCACTACCCATGAGCCCTCCCACACAAGGCTGCTGGCCTGTACAGCAACTGTCAAGATATGTGCCACTGAACAGTGGAGCAGCGCCGCACCTTTCAAGGGGCTCAACAATGACAAGGCCTGTGCAAGCGCTAAGAGGAGCTGCGCCACAACTTTTGATGGATACGGCACTAGTAAGAGGGCCTGCGCGACCTCCTATGGGTCCTAGACCAGCAATTTGGCCTGCACCACAAACTATGGGGGCTATACAACCACTGCGGGGGCCTAACGCAGCAAACACAACCTATGTGGCTGGTCCTGGACTGGCACCATTGCCTACGTCAACAGCAACACTGGATGGCTGGATTAGGCAGCATCCAGGGTCTTCAACAACACAAGAAGAAAATGCTAATGCAATTTCATCTCCTACTGCGCAAGCTCCTGGTGGATATGCGCACCAGCCGCTCAGTATGGCATCTCTACATGCAGCTGTTGCAGCCGCACAAGGTACTACGATGGTTGAACCACAGTTTGGAAGACCTGCTACCACACTTGGCCCTGCAATTCCTAGAGACCCTCCAAAATCAACAACAAAAGGGAGGGCAAAGTCAAAAAGAATTCAATCAGCACTTGAGCTGCATCCGAAGAGAAAGAACAAGTGCAGCTATTGTGGTTCTTTTAACCACAATGGTGCAAGCTACCCGACCAGATTGGTGTAATGGTCACACAGTGACCAGATGGCTGAAAAAAATGTGTCGAATGGCATTGACGAGTTAAACTATTTGTGGGTCTGTATGTTTGAACATCCTAAACTATTATTTATGGTTTACGGTTTCTTGTGGCTGACTTGCCTCACACTAGAGTTTTGAGTTGCCTGGTTATAAGTTTTGAGTTGCATGTTGTGTGCTTTGAATTGCCGCGCAAACACCCTTGCCCTCCCCATAATAGTCGAAAACTTACATACATAAGATTCTGCAATGCTATAAAATGCAACAATTCCATGGTTATGTAATGATCATACTATTTGTCTTTCATTTGTCTTTTATGGGTTCTTCTGAATAACTTGCCTCAAATTAAAGCTTAAATTGCCTGTTTATGCAATAGAGTTGCCTGGTCCAAGTTGTTATACAGGCAACTCCTCCCCCGGCACTCCAAAATTCACAAAAGAGCAAAAGAAACAACATATGCATTTACATGGATGTAGCGCGCATGAGGGGAGAAAAAACTGACCTATGCTAACTTGAGTATGGTTTTCCATGGAGCATTGTTGTTGGCGTTGTCAACCCACGTGTTAGTCAATTGTTTCCTGATGCTTGGAATATCCTCAGCTGTGAATTTTGGAACAACCCTTGCCTCCCAACCATTTGCTATCGTCAGAGTAAAAACACCACAGTCGAACCTAAACAAAAAATTGAAAAAAGAACTGGATGCTTACTCTATGTAGTATTGTGTCGCTTGTAAAAAATTGAACAAAATCATAGTTAATATGTGAAAAGAAGTGGATGCTTACTCATTATTTTGTTATGGAACGTCGATGTTGGTAAGCCCAAACTCATCCAGCGAGACGCGGGAACTGGCATAATGCTCTTCCCATAGAGACCGAAAACTTCCAACCATTTTCCTTGCGCAAACATCTGAAGACTTGTTTTTGAGCGTCCTCCAAGAATCAAGAGTTTCAAAACGTCGATCCCTTATGTTCACGTTAAAAATCCAGTAATGATTGCCTGTTTTAGGTTTTGTCTTGTCGATGTTCTCTAACACTAGGAACATAATCTGTTAGAAAAAACAAAAATGGGGTTAGTAAAAAAATACAATACTAGAAACTGGATGTAAGCAATTTTTTCTGTGTGCTCTCACAAATTAAGAAATGGACTGAAGAAGCAAAAATGCACATGCCAGTTTTGTGCTAGTGTGAGTAATTTACCAAAAACAGAAGATGCATTATCTGCTTGTGTAAGCAACCAGCCAAAAATGCACAGGCAAGTTGTGCGAAAAATGTAAGCAACTTGCCACAGAAAAGCAATTAAGAAATGGACTGAAGAAGCAAAAATGCACATGCCAGTTTTGTGCTAGTGTGAGTAATTTGCCAAAAACAGAAGATGCATAGGCAACTTATCTACTTATGTAAGCAACCAGCCAAAAATGCACAGGCAAGTTGTGCAAAAAATGTAAGCAACTTGCCACATAGAAGCAATTTCATGAGTGTAGTCAACTTGCCCACCACACACCCCATCCCCCCCCTAAGAAATATTTACATTTGTGTGAGCAAAAGTTTTAGCATAAAAAGTCATATATAAAAAATGCATTGGTAAAAAGTAAAGAAACCATTAACTTACCATGTCTTTACGGTCCAAGCGATTCGACTTCTTGAATCGGGAAATGAGCTCCTTGCCGTTCAATTCCATGTTTAGCATCTGAACCTGATGTAAAAAAAATACAGACATGAACATGACCTTTTATGAAAAAAAGAAAAAGAAAGAAACACAAAACTACACTATTAGTTGCTTCGCGTTTTCTTACCGAGAACCTGACGGGCATCACGAGCTTCTTTGAGTCTGGTGGCAAGTTCATCATTATATTCTGTATACCAACTTCCATTACATGGCTCAAGACAAAACCTTCCTTCTTCATTGAGTTTGCGAGCTCCCTGACCGTGACAAAGTATTTGCTATATTCAATTACCCTTACGCTGCATGAAAAAAAGAGGCATTCAGCTCACAAAATCCTTCCATGAATTGCCTACCACCATTTCAACTCAGGGAAAACACATGGGGGCATGGGCATATCAAAGGATAAAGTACTTCAAAAAATAAGAATTTCACACTAAGCCAAGTTGCCTGATTCTATAAATGGATTGCTTGTAAACACAGTTTGAATTGCCTGGATAACATGACATACCTTGCCTGGGGGAAAGTGCATTGTGCAATGGCTGCCAAAAAGAAATGCAGTGATATACTGTCATACCTGGTATCCACATCTGGTGATTCTTCTTCATTAATTCTTCCATGCAAAATAACTGATGTATACAATCTATTTGCTTCGGGTTTGGACATGTAGACTTTCTTCTCATTATAGTCAATGAAAGGTGACCTCTTGCAAGGAGGTGGCTTGATAATCCTTCTCTCGAATTGATGTGGATGCATCTCTCCTGAACTACTACTGTTGTAAACCTTGCTGCCTGACCCCACTTCTCCTTGGTTGCAACTTTTTTCAGGTGTTTGATACGCATTTCCTTCTGCTTGAACACACGGTTTGTCTATGCCTTCAACGTCCAACAGATAATCATCACCGGTTATATCGACGATTGGATGGTTATGTACTGGGAGTTCCTTGAACTCATGCTCTATAAATGTGCTTGACCCAACATGCTGATGTGTTGTGTTGTCTGCAGATCTTGTGTGCAAATCATCTATGCCTAGATCGAAACTTGGTGCTGGGAAGTACTCTTTAAAAAATCATTTGATCTTTCGGTGTCCCTTTGCTCAAAATGTTGTTTATCTTTATTCGCTGAGCTGTGATTTGTGGAGTTGGATTGGGCATTCTTGCTGTTTGGATCAACACACCTTGCAAACAGCTCACTCACATCTAGAACATTGATTTCTAGTGCATTGGTTGTCTTCCCACTAACACGCATGAATTCATGGTACCTCTCCTCCACATGAGAGAAATGGGAAGTGTTCCCCTGGCCAGTTGCTTCTACTGCTTCTGGAACACTCGTGGCCTCATGTTGGGCAAGTACAATTGAGCAGATAGGCAATTTCCCTAGGGCTCTTAGCAACTTTTGTTCCAGACTTTTTCCCATGGTTACAACTTCGGGCAGGTCTTGTATCCTATTGATCTCCGTACATGACACCGGAGGGATGTTCTCTTTCTCCTTTTTGTGTCCTGCATGATTTAATGCTACAGCCTCGGGTGATGCGTTGAAGTCTTGCACCTTGGCCCTCTGGATACCATTGGCTGATTGCATCACATTTCCCCGAGACAGAGGAGGCACTTGACCATTTAAGTCACCTAGTGGTTGTGTTCCGCTGTGGTTTCCTATGCTTACTAGCACTGTGGGTCCCTTCTTGAGTTGAACTGGCCTTACTTTTGTGGGGTCCAGTGTTTCCTCCGCAGAACTTGCCTGAAAAACAGCTGGTCTTGCTTCCTCCTTAGACTGAGTTGCCAGAATATGTGATCCACTTGCTTGACACTGGGAATGAAAATTACCCGACTACTTTGAATCTACTCCTGTAGGTACTGCCTCATCTCCAACTTTGCTGCACGGGGGTGCTGCTGAGCTTGATGGTGTACTCTTTACCACTTGTGTTTTGGCATTCCCATGGATTACCTCTTTTGTTTCAGAAAATGTCTGTTGTTGCTGCTGGGGAGGACCAGATTTTTTCATGGCTGACTGCCTTGACTTTCCCCCTTGGCCGTAACCGGGATTTTCGGCACGATATGCCTGCAGATGAATTGCTGTTTCATTCATCACAGATGGCTCCAATACAAAACTAACAGTTTTCTTTATCTTCTTTGATGGCGGGAGTGGTGGTAGTTGGTTTCGACAAGCAGTCTTCTGTTCTGTAACTTCATTTAGAGCACCAAGTTCTCTCATTATTTTCTGCCGAGTCGCCTTTGGGCATATTTGCTTGGGGTTGAATGTGAAGACCATATCCAAATCTTCCCCCCTCAACAACTCTCTGAACATCCTCCTCGCTTCGGTTGCCATGGATATGTCATCAATATCCAATATTTCTTTCACTTCAAAAACAGGGAAGCGTGGTTTTGGGGAAACAACAGTTTTGAATTCTGTCATCACAAGGTCTCTGATAGATATCCTATCTGCCTCATCCAATCCTTTTGCCTTTCTGTCCCTCTTCTTTTCAATCAGAAATTGCAGCGTGCATTGTTCATCATCATCGCTGCTTTCATTTTCAGCCGCGGGATCCCCGTCCCGATCGGAGCCACCATTGCTGCCTGAACCACCGTTGCCACCTCCGCTGTCATCCTCATCATCTTCATCCTACTTCCCCTACCCATCATCTTCCTTGTCTTTGTCATCCCCATCGCCTTCTTTATCGTCATCGTCCTCCTTTCCTTCATCATCTTCTTTTTCGTCATCCTCTTCTTCTTCTTCATCATCATTGTCCTCGTTCCCCTCAGTTCCGTCTTTACCTCCCATCTCAGCACTTACCCCCTCATGGTGATCAACCGTTTGTCGTGCTCCCTGGCTACTTGATTTCCCCTGAACTCCACTTGATCCATCATGACCGTCATCGCTGTCTGAACTGCCATCGATGTCGCTTTCATCACTACCTTCATCCCTGCCATCTCCCTCACTTTCACTGTCGGCCGCCTCGCTGTCGTCGCTGTCAGAATTAAATGACTCCTCCTCACTTGGTAAGCTGTCTCTTCTGGCTGGTACTCGCTTGCCCCTTCTGTTAGACTGCCGCCTGCTAGTCTCCGCAGTAGTAGGATCTGCCTCCTTTGTCCCCCATTCATCATCATCTATCTTCCCAACCCCAGTCACGAGCTTCCCAACTGCATGTGAAATTACAGAACACATATCGTGCACCAATCCTGTGAGCTTCTTTTGGTTCTGTAAAACATAAAAGTGGATGGTAGAGAACATGATAAGTACATATCTTCTATTGAAGATTCTGAAAAAATGGTTTAATGTACAAATGGCGATAAAAAGGGGAACAACAGTGAGAGGAAAAAACAAGTGCTAAATAAACTTACTGATTTGTCATATGACTCGGGCAATCTTGCGGCAACAAATTTGGTGATGTGGTCCATACTGCCAAACAAGCTATCATCGGCACAGCGGGAAAACTCCGTCTTGAGCTGGTGGTTTTATAGCCAAAAAAGATTAAAAAAAACTATGAGCGACAACAATTCTAGCACTCCCATACCAAAAAAGACCTAAGAAAAATGAAGAAAAATAGTACTACTAATAGTCCGAAAATTCCTGCAACCATTATGCCACTTCCCCTGTTGCCTACTATTAGTTGATACTGTAATCAAAAAAATGAAGAACTAGTATGCAAGTTGCTAGTTTTCAGAACATAAGTTGCTTGTGTTATTGTGTAAATTTGCTACTTTTCAACATGTAAATTGCTTAGACAGAAAAAGAGCTAAAAATGTACTACAGAAGCTACTATTAAATACAACAACAAAACAAATCCTTCCTGTGAACATTATCCAACTGTGTGCATGGCAAACAAGAGAAGGTTCGAATAAGTCTGATAACTACCTGGACATACTTGAAAATATATGTATGGCACTTGCCCAAAAAGATACATTACCTTGCTTGCTCTTTGAAAGTGAATTGCCTACTCTAAAAAAATGGTAGCGTTTCTAAAAACAATATGACAATGATATGTATACTAAAACAGAAAAATTCAGTTACCCGCAATTGGCCATATTCTCTTGGAGCCTTCCTGTCCTTCTTGACAACTCTGGAGATTAAATCTGAATTGCAAACTGAAACCCTTGGTACCAAGTTCGGGATTGGCTCATTAACATCCAGAGAGTCTAGGTACAACAGCTGCGTAGAGACACGGAAAAAGAACAGAAAGTTTAAGTTAGCTAATGATTGCAAAAAGAAAAGAAAAGATAAGTAAACAAATGGATGCTTGAAAAAACAAAACAGCTTGAAGCACTTACAACAAGGTGGAAAACACAACAACAAACAGCATTCTTGTTGGCACGCCCCGAAGTGAACATAAGCTTTAATTGATCAACAACAAACTGGCATATATTGGTTTCAGTTATTCCATTGACATCCATGACCGCCGGGAAGCTCTTTGGGGAAATACTCAAACTAGTTGAAAGGGCAAGGAAGCATGAAAAAACAAGAGCTAGCCAAGCGCGGACAAATTCATCATCATGAGATCCTCCCATGTCAACAATCATCTTGCACCATTCTGTGAGGGTTGGCGAGTTCTTGGATGTGATGTTGTAAATACTATAAATTGTCTTTGTGATTTCAGGCCGATTCTCGAAGCACACCTTCCTGCCCCTGTTGGGCAAACCCCATATCCTACGGACACTTGCGGCATCTACAGGAATCTCCCCCCTTTCTGGAATGACTATCTGCGAAATCTCCGGGTCATAATGCTTCATTATCCACTGGCTAAAATCTCCGGGCATGCTACTCGCTGCAAGGTCCAGAATGCCACCAAATTCTTTTCCGATGATGACACCCTTTTGGTTAGGAACCAAGTCCTTGCTCAACTTGAAGAGCCTTGCAGGGGATGCCCTGTTCCTACGACCCTATTGCGCATAAGGAAAAAACAGAAACAGGGGATTAGCAAAAAAGGAAAAAGGTTCATCACAACATAGGCAACTTAGGCAGCATTGCTGGGCAACTGCTCAGTGAAACTGAGGCAACTATGCAAAATACCTCAGTTCCTCCCGTCTTCTGGCGTTTTGCTTTTGGAGGCTGCTCGACGTCTGCACCTTCAACATTTTTATTCCCAGCATCTACAGCTTGGCTCTCATTACTATTCTCATTACTAATGATATCATCAGGGCGCTTCCCCCGTGAAACAACTGTCTTAGTTCTCATACGCTTGTACCCAGTTATTGGTGCACTGCTCCGTGGCTGGGAGATGGAAACCACATAAATCAATAAAAAATGAAAAAAAAAACTCTGTTATGTACAGGAAGAACATAAAACTTCCTGAGCATGTGCACACCTATGCTTGATGCTCTTCATTCCCATGAGATGCAAGGTCGTCATGACTTGATCCAGCAGGTCCATCTTGTTTAGACTTATGACTTGTCCCAGCCATCTATTTTTTGCTGCATATTTAAAGGACAGACAGTGAGATTCATCATAAAAAACACATTAGAAATGATTCTGAAAGAACTCTATATCATCCAACGAATTTCTTTTGACTAAATTCTTACTGAACTTAACAAACAGCAACTTACAAAAAGTGGGCAATGAAAAGGGTTGTAAACTATCTGATTTTCACTATATTACAACTATCCTATAATTGGCCCTATTACCCTCCCTCTACGTGTCCTACAAAATCTGATACAAATAAAGGCACCTAGAACAGAAAATCAAAGAATGAATCCTCGTGAAATGCTTAAAATTGTCCTACAAATAGCCCTATTAACCTCCCTCTACTAGATTACTTCCTACCTCACACACACACACACACACACACACAAATCGCATGTGCATTTTCCATTGCTAAATCATTACTTTCCTGCACTGAAAATCAAAACACACCATCAAACCCACCTTCGTAGGCGACACACGGTCCATATCAGGCAAGTCACTCGCAAAAACAAGGGCAACATTAGCATGGGAGAGGCATTACTGTCCTACAATAAACCAAAAACACACTTTCAAAACACCTTCATAGGCGACACGTGAACCATGTCAGGCAAGTCACTCACAATACAGGGGCAACATTGACATGAGAGAAGCATTACTGTCCTACACTAAATGAAAACACACTGTCAAAAACACCTGCGCAGGCAACATATCAAACCATATCAGGCAAGTCACTCACAAAACAAAGGCAACATTGACATGAGAGAAGCATTATTCTCGTACACTAAATCAAAAACACTGTCAAACCACCTGCGCAGGCAACACATGAACCATATTCAGGCAAGTCAGTCGCCCATCAGGATCGACCTCGACATCTACAACACCGGAAATCTACAGCCCCAAGGCTTGCCTTTGAAACCTATGAATCCTAGTTCACCAGTAGCCTAGGAACACGAAATGCCCCGTGTCGTCGTCCATCTCCAAATTAACGAGTGCTCCAAACAATTTCTACCATCTGCTACTCGATTTCATCAACTTAGTGGAGGGGCGCGTCGACCCGCCGTGAATCGGCACCTCTGCAACAACCGCACGATGGCCGCACGCGCGCCGTTCCTCCTCTGTCCGCGGCGGAGCGGCAGAGCGCATCAATTTGGACAACCTAAACGCGGATGACCGGAAGAGATCGATGGGCATACCAGGGATTCGCCGCGATTTTGCCCTTCTGCGCCAACAGAACAACGGCCGCGCACGCCGTTCCTCCTCTGCCGAGTCTCCGGTGCTGCTCCTTCTGACGCGGCCTGCAGCGCGTCGTCTCTCCTCGGTCGCGTCTCCGCCGCTGCACCGCCTTCCTTCACGCCGCGCCCACTGTCCCGCCCTCGCTCCGGCGGAAGACAACCGCCGAATCGCCGACACGCCGCCGGCTGCTCTCGCGCTGGATTTGGGGGATGGTTGGGGGGATTGGAACGAGATCCGCTCCGCTGGGAGGGGCAGTTTCGAATGGGAGGGGTAGTGGAGAGGAACAGGAGAGGGACTCGACCATGAAGCCACGACCAGGGGACACCTGGCGCGCGCATCGACGGTTTCGCCTGAGCCCACATGAAACGCGCGTGACCGCGAGATCTCGATCGGACGGCGCACGAGCCCGAGTGCTCTGTAAGACAAAGTAGCACTCGACCACTTTTTAGGATTTAGGAAGAAAGAAATGATTTCGACCAGGGGTACTTTTCTTTTTCTACAGATTCAGAGATGGGTTGGCGCAGAGAGGCCCCTGGATTCCTTCTACTCTCGAGAAGGAACCAAACCCGTGTTCCTTATTTTAATCGCCATGCTAATTCATCGAGGAGAATCTCATCTCCTCATAGTTTAAGATCAGTCGGCTGCCCAGGCTGCCTGACGTGACACTCAAGGAGGAAGTCACCCGCACAAAAAAAAAGGGAGGAAGTCGGCTTCGCGGGCAGCAGGCTGGGATTTGCGCGTAGCGCGTACCGTCGGGGTACGTACGTATGTGCACTCATTAGCTGTCCAGATAAAAATAAAATAGTGCACACGTCTCTTTCTGTAGCCTCTACGTCAAGTAACGCCAACATTCAGCGCTGTCCGGCTGCGAGGTTTTGGACGGTGAGTGCGCGTTTTCGGCCTTTGTTTACAGGGGAGGGAATCGGGATGACAGACCGGCGTTGCCTGCCCTCTGCTTCGCTTCTGGGATCCACATCGAGCATGTATACTTTGCATTGGATTTGGACCAGGGCCATGCAGATACCATGTTCTTTCCTTTGCCCCCAAAGCAAGTCGGAGTACATGTTCTTTTCTTTTGTTATTACACTTGGTACTTATTTTCCATGGATCCATCCGGTGGAAAGTGAGCTATCTGTGGTCAAAAGTGGAGCAGGCAACTGCTTCAACCGTGGGAAACGACGGTGGATTAATTAAGACGTGACAAACGCTCGTTTCTACGCCACGGAACGCATGCATGGCGTGATCCAATCTTTATCGGCTTTGGCGTTGTGATAGTGAACAGGAACAGCGCGCGAGCGATTCGCTGAACGGTCAAAAAGGGGGTGCAAAATATCTGACGGAAACCAGCGACGAGTAATAACGAGGATAAGGACTGCACCCAGAAGTTTAGCGACGACAAAACGATTTTTTTAGATGAACAGTACAACACGACATCTGCACATTGTGAAGCAGTCTTTGTGTGAAAGAATCTCTTGAGCATTGTGCACATTTTGCACGGAACTGTCAGATGTATGTCGTTTATTGAACTCGTTTTGTGAGATTTATCATGTACTTCCTCCGTTTCCGAATTACTCATCATAGAAGTAGATGTATCTAAATGTATTTTAGTTTTAGATATATCTATTTTTGCGACGAGTAATTTGAAATGGAGGGAGTATGTATGTAGTCGCAATGGAGCATGAGGAGAACGAGGTAATGAGCGGCGGTGATCATGGCTTGGGGTTGGACCAGAAGCTGCCGTCGTCCATCATCATGATCTCGTGCAGCCCGTCCCAGATCTCCTGCTCCCGCGCCACCGGCCTCCCCTGCTCCGGCACGTGCGCCGGCGACGACGCATTTGACCCGCACTTCTCGCGAGGGCTCTCCGGCCTTTGCTGCCGCTGGGGATGGGGCTGCGCAGCCGCCCAGGAGGAAGCGGAAGCGGACGCGGACGCGGAGGCCGCCGACGACGACGCCGGGAAGTTGAGCTTGGCGCGGTGGCCGCGGAACTCGAGCGCGGCGACGTCGTAGGCGCGCGCGGCCTCGGCGGCGGTGTCGAAGGTGCCGAGCCACTTGCGCACGGCGCGGTGCGGGTCGCGGATCTCCGCCGCCCACTTGCCCCACGGCCGCTGCCGCACGCCCCTGAACTTGCTCCCGCCGCCGCCAGCCCGCCGCTTGCCCACGCCGCCGTTCCTCACGAAGCTCGCGGCCGAGCACTCCTCCCCCTCGCTGCTCGACCCGGTCGTCGCCGCGGCCGCCGCAGCGGCAAACTCGCAGCCGGGGCACCCGTCCGCGCCGCACCTGCCGCACGCAGGCACCGGAGCGGCAGCGGCAGCGGCAAACGGCGGGTTCGATGGCTCCGGGTGCAGGGCGGGGGCCGCGGTGTCCCCGGACACGACGGAGATGAGCGCGCGGAGGAAGAGCGAGTTCTCCTGCTCGGAGTTGGGGAGCTGGAACCCGCCACCGCCGCCGCGCTCCAGCCTCGGCACCATGGCGACGTGGAGTCCGAGGTGAGGTCGGTGTCGCGAGAAAGCTTTCGGGCTGCGCGCGCTCGTGTGCTGAGGTAGCCGGCTTGCGTTATCGTGATCCCACTGATGTTTCAGGTAGTTTGGGCCCGTGGCTGCCATTTATAGTTCGGTGTTTCGTTTTGGACGCACGTTCTTGTCGTGGGAAGGGAGGTGGAAACGGGGGAGAGCGAGTGCTGGAGCGGATGAGCGCTGCCGACGTGCGACGGCTGGTTATGGCGGTATTCGAGCTGTTCTCACACGTTATACGTTGTCAAATTCGCCTTACTTGGACACAATTAAATCTAAGTATTTCCGTAGTAGTACTCCATACGTGTACCAGATATTTGTATGTATATCGTCGAGGTGTCATTTATTCGGTGGAATCATCTTTTGTGGCAATACTCTGTCATTTATTCTGTAGAGTCAAGTTTGCCTTGGACAGAATCTGTTTCATACTATGCGGCGATTTTGAGATTTATTGGTGTATATTTGGATGAGCAATCCTTTTATGAATATGAATTCTGCATTATTGCTTGATATTTTTATGTGAAGTGTCATTTATTCGGAAGATTCATCCGTTGATGTGGTGTTGTAGTAGGCAGCGTTTGTGTTAAGCATGTCGAGCCTAAATGTAAGTTCTTCACACGGCTTGTCCTTTACGTTAGAATTCTCATCACGGATATGTTGATTGTGTGTGTATGGCTGGCCGCGTGACCTGAGGTACCGTATGTATCTCCAAGCACCGGAAACCGTGACCTACCTTTGCGAAGACTGCTATTCCCCGTCGCTATTTGAAACCATGTGGCTGCTAGACACACTCAGGCCTTCATTGATTTAGAGGAATTTTGTAGAAATTTCATAGAATATAATTTTTATAGAAAAAAAATTCTTTAGTATCCTTTGGTTTATAGCAATGAAATCTTATTCCTACGAAGGAATTCTTCCTACCCTTCACATTTCATAAGAAAATAAACATTAGCCTAGAATCAATGAGAAAAATTCTTTGATGTGAATTAAAGGACATCTCTTTTCCTATTCCTACTCATAGGATTTAAGATACATGTCATCTCATTTCCTACGACTTTTCTATTCCTATAATTTTCCTATCATATGAATCAAATGAGGCCTCAGACATATTATGATGCCATCAAGCAACAGGGCATGACGTTTACTCGAGCCATGCCCACGGAGGGCATCGGCTAAGTGGTCTCTATCCTTTTACTTTTAATTAGGGTTTTGCCATGTTACCTAAAAAACACGTGTCAATGTACATACCCTTTTTTCATCTCTTTTCATCTATATGAATAGGTAGTGTTCGTGTTGGTTCCTCGAAAAAAAGAGGCCGGCAGGGCGTCCTACCAAGCGGCGAACTAGCTAGCTGAAAGGCGACCCGAACTTGCAAGATTTACCAAACGACGAAATCAAGTACTTACATCAAAGGATTCGGTACCAAACTTAAAAAAAAGGATTCCATACCCTAAAAAGTGCCATACATTTTTACCAAACGGCGCATGCATTTTTACCAATTTTTTTAAAAAAAGATCCGGACTTGGAAGATTTACCAAACGACGCATGCATATTTTTTGGTGTGCAGTCCATGCATTTTTTAAAATCAGTTCAAACTCCGTAGAAACCGCGGTTCAAACTGTTTCGTGTTGCCCATGTTTGGCTTGATCATTTTCAGTACTATTAAATTGTTGATCTATTGAAAGACACCTGACACCTATTCGTATCTCAGAGATGGTGAGCGCTAAGCAATCGCTAACTTGGAGTATTATTAGTCTCTCGATTCACAAAAAGATATTTCGTGACGGTGCAAAAAAGAAAAGAAAAGAGAAGCGGTGGCTAAACCAGCTTGACGAAGCTGTGCCACGGTGCTAACCGCGCACCGTCTATCGGACAGAACGCTGACAACGGACTCGATCCAGGACTTTGACCGGCTGCGGGAGAAGAAGTGTGATGGGAATAGTCAGCGCTCCCACTGTCAGGGGGTGTGAAAGCGAGAGCTCACAGTCACAGGATAGGGCCGACGTGGGGGGTTGCTGTTGTTTTACACGGGCGGCTCTGGTCGACGCCGGCCCACCTACCGACTACCGTGCATGCGAGATGGAGACGTGCTTTTCGCGTCCCCGCCGTCGTGGACGCCGGCGTATCGCGAGACGTTCAAAACCAGTTTTCTTTTCTTTTCTTTTCCTTTCTGATTGATCGGAACGGGCGTTGCTTTCAGCCTGGCTGCTCGTGCTCGACCGTTGTCATTCTTTTTTAACTGGGGAGTGGGGACGCAAGGTGACGAACTGCCTGCGTCGCCCCGTTCGGTCATGGAAACCAAGTCTTTGATTTACACCAAGCAATCTCCTATTATACTACCGTCCTAAAAGACAGACTTGACAAATTCGGCCCCCTATACGTCTGCAGACATCGCCCGCCGCCCCCTCATATATTGCGCCCCATATCCATGAATCTTAAATTCCGATCCTCAAATCCATGCAATCCATGCCCGTCGACAATACGATACAAATTGTCCGAATTAAAGAGTTGAAAATAAAGCAAAGCAAATCATAGTTCAATAAACAGGACATGCCAAAATGAAATCAATGTCCGAGCGTGACGGATGGCTTCAGATCACTGGCCGGGCACCTGCTCCGAGCGAAATGCGTCATGCTCGTCCTGTTGCACCTGCATGCGGGCTGCCTCCTCCGCTTGGATCCGGGCTGCATGATCTGCTGACGTTGCCGCAGCCGCCCCAACCACCTCGTACTTCCTATGGTCGTTGATCTCCTTTTTGTCCGCAAGCCACTTCTTTGCATACTCATCCAAGAGGGTTTCGTCCGTCAACATGATCTTCGCATCCTCCGCGTCCCACGCGAGTCACAACCTCTCCTTCTCAAGCTCAGTCTCGCCAAATGTCTTGGCCTTCTCGAGTTCCCATTTGATCGCGGTCTCTTGCTTTTCCAACTGAATCTTCTCCCTCTCAATTTTGAGCCTCTTCTCCGCCCACTTCTGGCCCCACTCCATCTCTCCTTTTGTGTGTCCAACATTAGCTTGTATCTCTTCTCTTTATTGTTCTCCCTTATGAAAAAATGCCCGTCCATGTGGACGACATTTTTGTAGCTGCGGCGTCACGGGAGGCCCGTGCCTTCTCCCACTTGTTTTCCATGACTTGTCGGTTATCCTTGGCACAATGGCTCTTTCATTCGCGACGACAGCATCATCCTCTTCATCGTCCAACCCAATTGATTGGTGAGAGCTTGATCTATCATTCCTCTTCTTGCCGGACTTGAGATTGCCAACAAGTTGGTTCCACTTCGGCTTGCCATTAAATATGATCCAACAATGACTAAAAGCAAACAACTTATTCTCCACCTCATGATACAAAGTGGCCGCCACCGACGTCTAGCAAACAACATATGTATGAGCACGAGAATGCAATCACAAGGAAGCATATGCAAATGACGACAAGATGAAACGACTAAGCTTACGTGAGTTGCCACTCCCATCCCACTTTGAGGCCATTTGGTCACTTGTGAGTAGTAGCCGACGTACTTGTTCACTTCTCCTTGAATGACCCCCACCGATGTTGGAGAGATGCCACACTGCGAGTGGTCACAATAGGATGCGGCTCTACATACTCCTTTTGTTCGTGTTACTCCTTCCAAATTTTCTCCCAATACTTGTTTCCCTTTTGCTCGGTGCCGCATATTGGATCCATTGTTGTGGTCAACCAAGCTTTGACCAACAAGATGTCTTCAAATCTTGAGAATGTCGGATCTCTTGCCTTCGCCGTCTTGGCCTTCTCCTTCTGCTTGCTCGGATTGGATCGGATGTTGTCCGAACTTCAAATGCGGTGGTGCCCTCCAATTCATACTCCATTTCAGTCGAATCTTCATTGTCATTGATCATGTTTGACAAGAACGCCTCCTACATGATAATGGTTTTCAATCATTCATCATGTGTGAAATGAACTAGTGGTCTATGCAAAAATTTGATTAGATAGGAGCAAAGAAAATGTACCGACTCTTGTTCTATCATTCCGTCGAACATGTCGAGGGCAGCCCCGGCCGCCGCCGGCGCCCGTGCTCATCTACGCCAAAACAAGCTACGGCAAGTCACATACGTCGACACCGGCATCTGCGTGGGTGGAAAGCTCTCCGGGATGGCCCAGCCAGTCGCCGAATCCTCCTCTGTCCCAATGGGGTCGGACTGCGTAATCCGTGTTGGCGCTCAGATGGAAGGGGTGTGGGGTTTCGGGCGCGCGGGGGGGGGGGGGGAGACAACTACTCCACCATGTCTGAACCTCTCCGCGCCACCGCCGCTGCCTCCCTCTCTAGCTGCCGGCGTCGCCGCAACTTCTGGGCGACGTTCTCCACCTTGCAAGACGGAACTGACGAAGCGATGCCAATGGACGAGGTGGACTACGTCTCCATCGTGACGGTCGGGGACGGGCTGGACGACATCTCTGGAGGTGGATTGGGACCGGTGGTAAGGATGGGGAGCATGGGTGGAGGACGGTGAGGGTGTTGGAAATAAGCCCTAGAGGCAATGATATTTGGATTATTATATTTCCCTATTCATAATTAAAGGGTTTATATTCTATGCTATAACTGTTATGACCCTGGAATATGCGATTCAATGAAAAACTCATATGCACGTGTGGAATGATGAACGACAAAATAAAAAGTTCCTAGTCTCGCCTCTAACACTAGCTGAAGTGTTGTTGGTGATCACGTTTTCTGGATCTTAGGATATCATTAAGTGTAACGATGATGCTAAAACAAACATTGAGATTATGACGTTGGAAGAACGATCATATTGAACCGACCCAATCTTGTTTGACATGAATTGAGTCTATATCGTCTACATTCAATTGTAATAACATGAGTGTTAACATGTGAAGTTGCTCCTTAGACCATGAGAGTATCGTGGTCACTTCTTACCGTACGGTGGGCTTTGGGGTTGCTCAAACGTCACATGTAACATGATGATCATAACAAAAACTTACAACACTACTCGAATCCGAGAATTTGTCATCAGCCTGTTCTTTGCCGCCTGCTTACCAAAAATAGACGGCAAAGAAAGGGCTGACAACAAAGATACTCTTTGCCATCAGCCACCTCTTTGTCGTCCGTTAGCGGACGGCAAAAAAGCAACCACCTAACAGCTTGACCCCTCCTCTCTCTCTTCTCTCTCCGTCTCTCTCCGACCCCCTCCTCTCTCTTCTCTCTCTCCCCCCGACCGCACCCCACCGCCGCCCCCAACCACGCACCGCCCCGGCTCGCCGCCTGCCGCCACTAACGCCCCGCCGCTACGGTCCTCCCGGCCCCACACCGCTCCGCCCCCCGGATACCCCGCCGCTCCTGCACGTCACCCTGGCCCGGCGCCCGCGCCCCATGGTCTCGCCGCCCTGGCGCCCCATGGCCCCCTCCTCCAATGCTTCCACCCCCTGCCTCCTCCAGCCAACCACCGCCGCCGCTGGCCTCCTCCACCTTCACCAACGCCACTGGCCTCCATTTCCCCCTTTTGGTGCAACAAACCCTGGGTCTGTTGCCCATACTGTGCACATGCACAAGATCAAGATTGAAACACCAACCCAAGACATGGATTGAAGGACTAAGGGATTTGAAGAACCAACACGCAGTCCAGAGAGACCAAGATCGAGCCATAAGAGCAATATACCGACAAGAGAATGGCCTCCCTTGTCGGGCGGGCGAGCCCGGCAAGGGGCAAGGCCACCACAAGAAGCAGGCAACCGAGGCACCCCGGCAAGGTCTGCCGGGGCTCGCGGGGGCAGAACCACCCCACCAACCACTCAAGCACGACCCACGTTGTCAATCAGTGCGGTGTCAAGCCGCGAGATGATTAAGTGGCAACCATTCGTCACATGGCAGCTGTTTCCTACAGAAGAAACCTACATATGACACCCGTCCTACGACATGTCGAGGGAACAGGCGCGGAGCTGGCAAGATAGCCCGACAAGCCTTGCGGGGCGACCAGTGATGTGACACTAAATAGTGCATTTAATGCGCCCTGTCAACCCGCAGAGTTAGGTATGATAGCATTGTTTGCTATCATATTAGTGGATAATGACTACTTTGCCATTGTGGTGACCCCTTAATCCATAAAAGGAGGCCCATTGTGACGCCCCCGATTCAATCATACACTAATCATGCACGCAAATGTGTACGATCAAGATCAGGGACTCACCGAAAGATATCACAACATAACTCTAAAACATAAATAAGTCATACAAGCATCATAATACAAGCCAGGGGCCTCGAGGGCTCGAATACAAGTGCTCGATCATAGACAAGTTAGCGGGAGCAACAATATCTGAGTACAGACATAAGTTAAACAAGTTGACATAAGATGGCTAGCACAAACTGGGATACAGATCGAAAGAGGCGCAGGCCTCCTGCCTGGGATCCTCCTAACTACTCTTGGTCGTCGTCAGCGGCCTGCACGTAGTAGTAGGCACCTCCAGTGTAGTAGGAATCATCGTCGATGGTGGCGTCTGGCTCCAGGGCTCCAGCATCTGGTTGCGACAACCAGGTAAAAGGGAAAGGGGGAAAAGAGGGAGAAAAGCAACCGTGAGTACTCATCCAAAGTACTCGCAAGCAAGGAGCTACACTACATATGCATGGGTATATGTGTAAAGGGCCATATCGGTGGACTGAACTGCAGAATGCCAGAATAAAAGGGGGATAGCTAATTCTATCGAAGACTACGCTTCTGGCAGCCTCCGTCTTGCAGCATGTAGAAGAGAATAGATTGAAGTCCTCCAAGTAGCATCTCCAAGTAGCATCTCCAGTCACATCGCATAGCATAACCCTACCCGGCGATCCTCCCCTCGTCACCCTGTGGAAAAGCGATCACCGGGTTGTCTGTGGAACTTGGAAGGGTGTGTTTTATTAAGTATCCGGTTCTAGTTGTCATAAGGTCAAGGTACAACTCCAAGTCGTCCTGTTACCGAAGATCACGGCTATTCGAATAGATTAACTTCCCTGCAGGGGTGCACCAACTTACCCAACACGCTTGATCCCATTTGGCCGGACACACTTTCCTGGGTCATGCCCGGCCTCGGAAGATCAACACGTCGCAGCCCCACCTAGGCAAAACAGAGAGGCCAGCACGCCGGTCTAAACCTAAGTGCACAGGGGTCTGGGCCCATCGCCCATAGCACACCTGCACGTTGCGAGGGCGGCCGGAAGCAGACCTAGCCTAGCAGGCGTTCCAGTCCAATCCGGCGCGCGCCGCTCCGTCGCTGACGTCTGAAGTGCTTCGGCTGATACCACGACGTCGGGATACTCATAACTACTCCCGCGTAGATGGTTAGTGCGTATAGGCTTGTAGCCAACTCAGATCAAATACCAAGATCTCGTTAAGCGTGTTAAGTATCCGCGAACGCCGAACAGGGCCAGGCCCACCTCTCTCCTAGGCGGTCTCAACCTGCCCTGTCGCTCCGTCACAAAGATCCACTCGCGGGTGCTCCACCAGCCGACCCGACTTTAGTCTCCACATGTATCATGTATAAAGTATATAGTATATACCCGTGATCACCTCCCGAGTGATCACGGCCCGATAGTATAGCACGGCTGACGGACAAGAATGTAGGGCCATAGATGAATATACTAGCATCCTATACTAAGCATATAGGATTGCAGGTAAAGGTAACAACAGTAGTATCAAGGACAGGCTATGCATCAGGATAGGTATAAGAGAAAGCAGTAACATGCTACACTACTCTAATGCAAGCAGTATAGAGTAGAATAGGCGATATCTGGTGATCAAGGGGGGGGGGCTTGCCTAGTTGCTCTGGCAAGAGAGAGGGGTCGTCAACTCCGTAGTCGAACTGGGCAGCAGCAGCGTCGGTCTCGTGGTCTACCGGAGAGAAGAGGGGGAAGAAACAATGAATACCATGCAAACATATGCATATCGATGCATGACATGACAAGTAACGATGCTAGGCGTGCCCTAACGTGGTATGAGGTGGTACCGGTTAAGGGGGGGGGGAACATCCGGGAAAATATCCCCGGTGTTTTGTGTTTTCGGGCAGAGGAGCCGGAGGGGGAAAGTTGCGAGTTCGATAGGTTAGGGGGGTGTGGCGGACGAACGGACTGTGTATCCGGATTCGTCTCGTCGTTCTGAGCAACTTTCATGTTGAAAATATTTTAATCCGAGTTACGGATTAAAAGATATGATTTTCTAAAGATTTTATTAATTTCTGAAATTTAATTAATTATTTAATTAATTCGAAAATGGATTTATGACGTCAGCATGACGTCGTGCTGACGTCAGCAGTCAGCGTTGATCGTTTGACCTGGTCAACCTGACATGTGGGTCCCGTGGGACCCACCTGTCATACACTGTTAGGTTTAATTAGGGTTTAGTTTAATCCTAATTACAGTTTAATTAAAATTAACTAGTTAATTAAATTAATTAAACCGGATTAATTAATTCATTAGTTAATTAATTAATTAATAATTAATTTTATTAATCATTTTTATTTTTATTTAATAATTTTATTTTTTAATTCTCCTTTAAAAAAAACCGTTCTGGGGTGGGGCCAACTTGTCATAGGGCCAATGGCCTTATCGGCCATGGGTTGGCCTTATCGGCCATGGGTGCTAACGGGCGCTGGGCGCTGGGCGCCGCCCGAATGCAGGGGCCGATGTGCGGGCGGCCGCCGTGGGCGACGGCCGGTGGCGGCGTCAGGAGGCGGAGCCGGGAGGGCCACTAGGCGACGTCGTGGCCTCGCGGGGCACCGGCGCGCGGCAGCAGAGGCCGGTGCGGTGCGGCCCGGTGCGAGGCACCACGGCAAGCAGGAGTGGGGAGCGCGGGGCGCGGCCAGTGCGAGCGCGCGCACGATGGCGCGGGACGCGACCGGCACGTGCGGTGGAGGTCAAGGCCGGGCTTGGTCGACGCGGGTGTGCGGCCAGGGCGCGCGTGGGCGATGGCCACCGCGGGGCGCAGGAGCCGAGACGGGGCGGACGACGCATGGAGAGTACGCAGGACGAGGGAGAGGGGAGGTTGGTGCCTCACCGCGGGTCTGTAGGGCACGGGCAGCGGGGGTCGAGGAGGAGGCGGAGACGAACGATGCGGGGGAGGGGATCCGGCGAGGAAGCAGTCCGGCGAGGCCTTCGGGTGGCGGCGAAGTCGAGATCCGGCGAGGGATTCCGAGGAACGGCGGGGTCCAGGGCGACGGTGTCGGGGAGCCGGCCGACGACGGTGCTCGGGGCGACGATGGGGTTCGATCCGGGCGGCGGCGAGGGGCGCAGGGGGGGGCGACGCGGTGGCGTCTGGTGGCGGCGGGGACAGGCGACGCCGGCGAGGCGTGTGGCGGCGATGGCAGGGGGGTCGGGGTGGTTCGGTCCCGATCCGATCTGGATCGGAAGGGGGAGCGAGTGGGAGGGGCGAGTGGCTGACGGGGTGGTTAGGGTGTCGGGGTCTCACCGGGGGGGGGGGGGGGAATAAGGAGAGAGTGGGGGGGTTCGGCCGGGGCCTGGTGGTGGCCCAGTGGGGCCTGTGGTCAGCTGGGCCGAAGCCCGGGGGGTTTCTCTTCTCCTTCTTTTTTTTCTATTAGTTTTAGGTTTTAGTTTTTCTGTGTTATTTTTATTTATCTTATTTTCTGTTTTAAATCAGTTTAAATTATTTAGACATTTTCTAAAAAAATGTGTTTACTGCACTATAATTACCCTGGCATTTAACTGCACACTCCGAACATTTTAGTTTAACATTTTAAAAACTGTTGTTGTTTGACAATTTTTTTTTGAATTGGTTTTTCAATTGGTATGAACTAACGCAAGTTTAGCAACAGTAATCAGAGATGACTTGGCATCATTAGGAGAGGGTTACTGTAGCTTAATTATCCGGGCGTCACAATTCTCCTCCTCTACAAGAAATCTCGTCCCGAGATTTAAGAGGTAGAGAAGGGGGGGGAGGTCTAGTTACAAAATTCTAATGGATCTTCTCGAAGAAGTTAATCCCTTTCGTTGATGTCTTCAATTCTTTATTGCAAGGCATCATGATGAAGTTGTCGTCCTTTCTTCGGGGAACTCCATCGTACTTACGAATAGGTAAGGAGCTCTACAATGATAGGATGTTATAAGGGAAATTCATCTGGGGGTATCCCAGGAATGAACATATGAGTATCTCTCAAGTTGAACAAATTACACATATCGAGAGCAAAGTAAGACGGTGCAATAAGAAGTTTCAAGCGGATAGGCAATCGTTCACTGCCTGAAGCAGAGTGCGAAAGGGGTTCTGAGCAACAGGAATAAGTATTGTGTCCGATACCAGAATAGATCAACAGGCAAGTGGCCCGTGAATTACATACAAAGTCAAGCACGAGGAATAACTTTGACAACAGGTGGTACAGAAGAGTCAGGTTTCGATCCTGGGACCTGTGGGTTATGGGCCCACCATGTGGGTTAAAAGTAGAAAGGGGGGGGGCTGACATCTTGTACGATCATGATAGCAAGGCATGTCAGAGAGTAGCATGTCAGTTATGTCGGCAACAATGTCGGTACCAAGGGCGAGGGACAAAGAGAACCATTTTCCTGCTCGTTGAACGAGGCGGACCAGTAGGCGAAGTTCTCGTCCATCGGTGGTCACCGGAATGTCATCAACAAAAGTAACAGGGTCTTACTGACAGAATTGTACAACGAGGTGTTTACATAAGCAGGAGAATATTACTGCTCAGATCATATAGTTCACAAGAAAGGTTAAACCAACAATGGAAGGAAAATATGATCATCAGATTAAACAGAACAGTGGAAAGGAAATTATGTTTAACCACATATTTCAAGGGTATATCCTTCCCAAGGACAAGCAGAGCATGATATCCATGTCAGGATATAATGTAGAAAACTCTTTAGGTAGGGGAGAAATTTTTTATGACATTACCCACACAGCGGTGTTTGGATAATTGATCAAGAAACATTTAGCATTGGGTTTTAAATGTTCTTGTTGAAAATCAGAGTACCACAGACATGCTTCGAGATAGCATTGTCATGGTCTTCAAGCAAGGGTCAGACTTTGGATTCACAAAGGATCCATCAGGAACAACTTATAGAATAAGTCTTACAATTTCCTCATGGAAGAATCGATAGCCTTGCTGACAAGGAAACTATAACAATAGGTCCTCTGGCCAGGTGTACTAGGCATGACACCACCTTACCGGGTCATATAAATACCAATGTTATAACTCTTGGAAATATGTCCCAACCATCATATCTGACCAAGATTCAGATCCGATTGGTGTCATGATACCTCAGACTCAGGATGCCTGAGAAGAAAAGGGTGCGACACAAATAGACGAGAAGACATTGTAAGATTCTCGGGGAAATGAACTATGAAGTGATTTCCGTTAACAAGAGTCCATCATTAAACCAAGGAGAGGACAAGGAGGTGTCCGGTGAACTCAACGGCAATTCACCGAGATTTCCAAAAGATGGATTTCCACAATTAAGTGAACAAGGAGATAACATTTGTCAGATCAAATGATATAAGGAAGTATGCTCGAGGAAGACATACACAATTAAACATTGGTTGAAAGGTGCGCCCGAAATATGGGTTGGGTTGCACGACCAATGTCAGAATGGTGATTCAATAATCAATAGCCTAAGAATGAACTTTCGACCATTAACTTCAAAGAAATAGGGTTGCTAGAAGGAAAGAATCCAAACAACACCGTTCACTTGTTGGAATTAACACGGGGACCAAGAAAGAATGGTGATGCTGAGAAGTATTTCTATGTCAAGAATTCTCAAGAGGTGGAACAAATCTCAGAACATTCTTGACATAAGGGATGGTAATACTCCAAGGTAAAGAAGAATAATTGCTGGATAGCAAGGAACTCAAGGTATAACACCAAACATGAACAAGCTTGTGTTGGTGGGAAGGCAATAAAGTGGTCGATGATAATACAATTCATCGAGGGCAAGGATGGTATTCCTCATCATGAATTCAATTGATATCCTGGATGAGCTCAGAATATTGATGATCACGACACCTTTGTCGCGAGAGTTCATGAAGATGTAATCGATCAGCGACGTCAACAAGTCAAAGTAATGATGAAGTGAAAGGTTATTGGAACCAAGGGTACGACACAAACTCGAAACCAAGCTTGTTGTTCAAGGCGAAATGATATGACGATGAGGATCGATGTAAGGTTAGTTCATCGTCGAAAATTGTGCTCCGTGAAGAAGGACCGGGTAGCACAGTTAAAATCATCACGACAATGATATAGCCAAACAGGCTAGGAATGGCGTGATCGGGTACAAACTCGTACTTATAGAAGCTTACTGAAGAGTTGTTGAACCGTAGTGCGGACTCAGTTCAGTTATCGGTGTCTTTGAGTGTTTAATAACTCAAAGCCCGCGAAAAATTGGAATCAGTGGGAAGGTAGCACTTGATGAAGAACTCATAAAAAGTTATGCAGTTCCATGATAATCTCGAGATACCAGGGGGGTAATACTCGACACAAGATCAAAGTAAAGGTTGGACTGGTGTATTGATCCATAGAAGATAATTGTTTTAACCTGTCCGAGAAATGAGATCAAAGAAGAACAATCATGGTCGGAACCACGATTGCAAAAGGCCAGATCCTAGATATAAGATGAACTTATACCAAAGGAATAATTCATTTAAGAGAAGCTTTAATGATAAGATCTACATCGTGTCCATGGGCATGAACACAAGTTCAAGGTCAACTCCCACTTCTCCAATGCATAACCTTTCATTCACTTCTCACGTTCGATGAAGTTGCAGTGTTGAAATTTTTATCTGGTGAAGCACCAGAAGAGTATGACTCGTGAAAACTTTCGAGTTCACACATACTAAGGAAGGCATAGGTTCAACCCATCGGGGCATCTTAGAATCATATACCAGAATCTTTAGAAATAATTAACTCAAGCTCAAAGGCAGAGCATGGTTGAGAAAGCAGAGGATACAATTTACCAAAGGCATTATGTATCAGAGGAAAGGCTCACAAGGTTATTGAATATGAAGGGCATTGTTAGATAAAATCCAACAAAGGATCTGGTGGTCCACAAGGGATCTGACGTGAGCATCGGTACTCAACTAGAGGAAGAAGAATGCAAGGAGATCAAATTATAGAAACAACTGGCTAACTCAATCGTCAAATGCAAAGGAATTATGATTTCCAAATCAAGGGATCAGAAGCAATGCTCTGATTAGGGATGGATAAGTTGAGTAGCCTTAGGGTACAATCAACGACAATTGGATTGGTCGAGAACCAATTCCAGTTAAAAGAATGGAAGTTCAGCCGGAAAGGTAATTTATAAGGAGCAATGATGATTGCGTGTATTCGCAACATATTGAGTCAACAGACTCAAAATGATAATGACAAGGAATGTCAATAAGATTTCTATACTTATGGGATTAATCATAATGAAAGCAAACAAGAAATTCCAGAGCAATAGGTTGCTGAGGATTTTCGGAATATCGGGTGGTATTTCGAAGACTTTTGTGTAACACATGAACAACTTTGGACGAACGGATACTCGGCAAGTGCGAGGAATTATCCGTTTGGGCATTCAATTGACATAGAACAGCAAGGCAGTAAGCTCAAGGATTATCGAAAGAACGACGAGTGTTTCGGAGTATCTTGTCATAACAAGACAAACTGGGGATGAATGAAAGAATAACAACTGCAAGTAGTTATCCATAAGGGTTGACGGTGGAAGGGAATTGCTAACGCGATGAACACAAGTTCTCGGGTTAATAGCGGAGAGTATCTTCAGGGGGTCTTCACGTGCAGCAGACGATCGTCCGTAATAAGGGGCTCTCCGGGAGGAAGTAATTACGAGAACCTAGAGTCGGAGTTAGTAAAATCGTTTAACCCGAATAGAAGAGAGTTCAGAATCCCAGAGTAAAGGTCGAGGAGTAAAAGATCCTAGTACCACCCAATGGCGACGTGGGCCCATAAGGCTCACAGCCATGTTAGTAAAAGTTTTGTAGTGACTAGACTCGACTTCGGCCAAGGAGTGTGGAAGGGAGATTCCTACAGGCAGTCGGCTCTGATACCAACTTATGACGCCCCCGATTCAATCGTACACTAATCATGCACGCAAATGTGTACGATCAAGATCAGGGACTCACCGAAAGATATCACAACACAACTCTAAAACATAAATAAGTCATACAAGCATCATAATACAAGCCAGGGGCCTCGAGGGCTCGAATACAAGTGCTCGATCATAGACAAGTCAGCGGGAGAAACAATATCTGAGTACATATGTAAGTTAAACAAGTTGCCATAAGATGGCTAGCACAAACTGGGATACAGATCGAAAGAGGCGCAGGCCTCCTGCCTGGGATCCTCCTAACTACTCTTGGTCGTCGTCAGCGGCCTGCACGTAGTAGTAGGCACCTCCAGTGTAGTAGGAATCATCGTCGATGGTGGCGTCTGGCTCCAGGGCTCCAGCATTTGGTTGCAACAACCAGGTAAAAGGGAAAGGGGGAAAAGAGGGAGAAAAGCAACCGTGAGTACTCATCCAAAGTACTCGCAAGCAAGGAGCTACTTGTGACGCCCCCGATTCAATCTACACTAATCATGCACACAAATGTGTACGATCAAGATCAGGGACTCACGGGAAGATATCACAACACAACTCTACCAATAAAATAAGTCATACAAGCATCATAATACAAGCCAGGGGCCTCGAGGGCTCGAATACAAGTGCTCGATCATAGACGAGTCAGCGGAAGCAACAATATCTGAGTACAGACATAAGTTAAACAAGTTTGCCTTAAGAAGGCTAGCACAAACTGGGATACAGATCGAAAGAGGTGCAGGCCTCCTGCCTGGGATCCTCCTAAACTACTCCAGGTCGTCATCAGCGGGCAGCATGTAGTAGTAGGCACCTCCGGTGTAGTAGGGGTCGTCGTCGACGGTGGCGTCTGGCTCCTGGACTCCAGCATCTGGTTGCGACAACCAGAAAGAAAGGAAAGGGGAAAAAGGGGGGAGAAAGCAACCGTGAGTACTCATCCAAAGTACTCGCAAGCAAGGAACTACACTACATATGCATGGGTATATGTGTAAGGAGGCCATATCAGTGGACTGAACTGCAGAATGCCAGAATAAGAGGGGGATAGCTAATCCTGTCGAAGACTACGCTTCTGGCAGCCTCCGTCTTGCATCAAGTAAAAGAGAGTAGATTGAAGTCCTCCAAGTAGCATCTCCAAGTAGCATCTCCAAGTAACATCTCCAGTAGCATAATCCTACCCGGCGATCCCCTCCTCGTATCCCTGAGAGAGAGTGACCACCGGTTGTATCTGGCACTTGGAAGGGTGTGTTTTATTAAGTATCCGGTTCTAGTTGTCATAAGGTCAAGGTACAACTCCAAGTCGTCCTGTTACCGAAGATCACGGCTATTCGAATAGATTAACTTCCCTGCAGGGGTGCACCACATAACCCAACACGCTCGATCCCATTTGGCCGGACACACTTTCCTGGGTCATGCCCGGCCGCGGAAGATCAACACGTCGCAGCCCCACCTAGGCAAAACAGAGAGGCCAGCACGCCGGTCTAAACCTAAGCGCACAGGGGTCTGGGCCCATCGCCCATAGCACACCTGCACGTTGCGTACACGGCCGAAAGCAGACCTAGCCTAGTGGCGTTCCAGTCCAATTCGGCGTGCGCCGCTCCGTCGCTGACGTCTGAAGTGCTTCGGCTGATACCACGACGTCGGGATACCCATAACTACTCCCGCGTAGATGGTTAGTGCGTATAGGCTCGTAGCCGACTCAGATCAAATACCAAGATCTCGTTAAGCATGTCAAGTATCCGCGAACGCTGAACAGGGCCAGGCCCACCTGTCTCCTAGGTGGTCTCAACCTGCCCTGCCGCTCCGCCACAAAGTAACAGTCGGGGGCCGTCGGGAACTCAGGCCCACCACTACCTGGATGGAGCCACCTGCCCCTTCAGCCCCCATCTCCAAACAGTATCACCAGTAATGTAACAGTGTAAAGTATATAGTATATGCCCGTGATCACCTCCCGAAGTGATCACAGCCCAGTAGTATAGCATGGCAGACGGACAAGAGTGTAGGGTCACTGATGGAACACTAGCATCCTATACTAAGCATTTAGGATTGAGGGTAAGGTATCAATGACTGTAGCAACAATGACATGCTATGCATCAGAATAGGATTAACGGAAAGCAGTAACATGCTACACTACTCCAATGCAAGCAGTATAGAGAAGAGTAGGCGATATCTGGTGATCAAAGGGGGGGGCTTGCCTGGTTGCTCTGGCAAGAGAGAGGGGTCGTCAACTCCGTAGTCGAACTGGTCAGCAGCAGCATCGGTCTCGTAGTCTACCGGAGAGAAGAGGGGGAAGAAATAATGAATACAGAGCAAACAAAGCACCACAAAATATATCAAGGCAATACGCGGTGTTCGGTGTGCCCAATCGCGGTAGTAGGTGATACCGACGATGGGGGGAAACATCCGGGAAAGTATTCCCGGGGTTTCGCGTTTTCGGACAGATGAACCGGAGGGGGAAAGTTGTGTGTTTGGTATGTTAGAGGTGTGTGGTGGACGAACGGGCTGCGTATCCGGGTTCGTCTCGTCGTTCTAAGCAACTTTCATGTAGAAAGTATTTTCATCCGAGTTATGGATTAAAAGATATGATTTTCTAAAGATTTAAATCATTTTCTGATTTTATTTATTCATTTAAATCCAACCTTATCCAAAACAGTGTTTGCTGACGTCATCATGACGTCAGCATGACGTCAGCAGTCAACAGGGGCATTGACTGGTCAAACTGACGTGTGGGTCCAGCGGGGCCCACCTGTCATACCCTGTTTAGGCTAATCAGGTTTTAGCTAAACTAATCACAGTTTAATTAGACTAATTAGTTAATTTGATTAATCTAATTAGGATTAATTAACTTAATTAATTCCTTAATCAATTAATTAATTATTTTTATTATTATTAATTTTAATTCCTTTTTTTTAATAAAACGTTCTGGGGCTGGGGCTCCCATGTCAGTGGCCCCAGGGGGCCTTAACGGGTGTGGGCGCATGGGCGCGCGGGTGCAGGAGGCTACGGGGCGCCCGTTAGCGGGCCGAGCCCCTGACCCAACGCAGCAGGGCACCGGCCAGGGGAGTCGTCGGCCGCGGCGGCCGGAGCGGCCGGAGCCGGGCGTCGATGGAGAGGGGTTGGCCGCGACGCGGGCCAGCAGCGCGGTTGGGGGGGGGGGCGGCGGAGCCGCAGCAGCACGACAAGAGGAGGGCTGGGGCTTGCCGAGGCCGTGGGCGGTGCGGCCGGACCAGGACGACCCGAGCAGGGGCTCATCGACGCAGGCAAGAGAGCCACGGGTGCGGTGGTCACCGCGAGTCCATGGCCGGAACGGGGCGTGTGTGCGGACGGGGGCAGGCGCGAGCGCGCCCGTTGACACATCGGGCTGGGTCGGAGCTAGGCGCGTGCCGGGGCGCCGTTCAGGCACAGCGCGGGGAGGAGGAGGAGAGGTGCTCACGGGGAGGGGCGCGTAGGGGCTAGGCAGTGGGGTATGAGGAAGAGGGCGGGGACGACGACGTCGAGGAGGCAGTCCGGCGACGCGGTCCTCGTGCGGCGGGGGCGAGGTAGCTCCGGGCGGGGGCCCGCGTCAGCGTGGTCATGGACGGGCGGCGAGGGAGGCCGGATCCGCGGCAGGGCCCCCGGAATCCGTCCCCTCTCCGGTAAGGAGGCGGCTTGGCGATGGCGGAGCGGTGGTGGCGACGGGCGCCAGGGGCGGCGGGGTCTAGCAAGGGGGGGGGGGCGTTGCGTCCCGATCTGGTTCGGGGGAAGCGAGAGGAGCGAGGGTGAGGAGGGATGGGGATCGATCCCGATCCAGGGGAATCGGGGGAGGGAGTGGAGCGAGTGGGGGGTTAGGGTTTCGGTTTAGTGGGGTTATGGGGGAGTGGGGGCCGGTCTGGGCCAGTGGGCTGGTCCAGTTGGGCCACGGCCCAGGGAGGGGGTCTTCCATTTTTTTTCTGTTAGCTTTAGGTTTTAGTTCTTTTTTTTCTCTTTTGTATTGTTTTCTGTTTTTGTGTTTTCTTTTATTTCTCATTTTAGTAAGATACTACAGTGGCACCAAAAGAGAGTTTGCAAACTAAGCCACAGCCACAAACCACTTAGCACCGAAACAAAATAGTTTTGAAATTGTTTAACATTTTGAAAGCATATAAATAATTATTATTGTTACTTTTTTATTCATTTTAGAGTGTTTAAACATTTTATAAAGGTGTGCTTTCTCCACCATAATTACCTATGCAATATTTGGTTCACTCCGAACATTTTAGTTTTAATATTTGAAAACTTTTATTCTTTGGTTGATTTTGAATTTGAATTTGAATCAGTTTCGAACTAACACGTGATTAGGAACAGTAATCGAGGTGACGTGGCATCATTAGCAGAGGTTCACTGTAGCTTAATTACCCGGGCGTCACAATTCTCCTCCACTACAAGAAATCTCGTCCCGAGATTTAAGCGGTGGAGTAAGGGGCGAAGGTGTTGGTAGCGAAAAACCTAACGAGTCTTCTCGGTCTTGGCTGCCCTTTCTAAGAGGTTGATCCACTTCGTTGATGTCTTCATTTCACTGCTTCTAGTCACCATGATCAATTGTCATCCTTTCTTCGGGACCTCCATCATACTTATGAATAGGTAAGGGGCAGCTTCTACAACGATAGGATTTTATAAGGGAAAATCTTCTGGGGGTTTCCCAAGTATGAACATATGAGTATCTCTCGAGCTGAACAAACGAAACACATCGAGAGCAAAGTAAGACGGTGCAATAAGAAGTTTCAAGCGGATAGGCAATCGTTCATTGCCTGAAACAGAGTGTGAATGGGGTTTAGAGCAACAGGAATAAGTATTGTGTCCGATACAGAATAGATGAACAGGCGGGTGGCCCGTGAATTACATAGAAAGTCAAGCACGAGGGATAACTTTGACAACAGGGTGTACAGGAGAGTCAGGTTTCGATCCTATGGATCTGTGGGTTATGGGCCCACCATGTGGGTTAAAAGTAGGAAGGGCGGAGACGTCTTGCATGATCATGCAAGAAAGGCATGTCAGAGGATAGCCTGTCGATTATGTTGGCAACAACGTCGATACCAGGGGCGAGGGACGAAGAGAACCATTTTCCTGCTCGTTGAACGAGGCGGACCAATAGGCAAAGTTCTCGTCCATCGGTGGTTACCGAAATGTCATCAACAAAAGAAACAGGGTCTTACTGACCGAGTTGTACACCAAGGTGTTTGCACAAGTAGGGAATTATTATTGTTTATATCATATAGATTATAGAAAGGGTTTAAATAAACCAATGGAAAGGAAAGGTGATTTCCAGGTTTAATCAAAACAATGGGGAGGAAAATGTGTATACACACATATTACAGGGGTATATCCTTCCCTAGGACAAGCGGGGCATGATATCCATGATAGGATATAACGTAGAAAACTCCTTAGGTAGGGGAGAGAAATTTCATGATATTACCCATACAGCGGTGTTTGGATAATTGGGCAGGAAACATTTAACATTGGGCTTCAAATGTTCTTGTTGAAAATTGGAGTACCATAGACATGCTTCGAGATAGCATTGACAAGGTCTTCAGGTGAAGATCAGACTTTGGAAACACGAAGGATCCATCAGGAATAACTTGTAGAATAAGTCTTACAATTTCCTCATGGATGAATGGATAACCTTGCTGAAAAGGAATCTATAATGATAGGTCCTCCAGCCGGGGGGGGGGGGTGCTAGGCATGACATCATGCTGCTGGGTCATCAAAGGATCAACATCATAACGCTTGGAAAGTTGTCCCAACCATCATATCTGACCGAGATCCATATCCAATTGGTGTCATGATACCTCAGACTCAGGGGGTCCGTGAGGAAAAGGTGCAACACAAATCGACGAAATGACATTTCAAGATTCTCAGGAAATGAACTACGGGAGCGGGTTCTTGAAGCAACAGTTCATCCTTAAACCAAGGAGGGGATGAGAAGGTGGCTGATGGCTCAGCGACAATTCATCGAGAATTCTAAACGGATGGATTTCCCACGATAATGTGTACAAGAAGATGACATTTGTCAGTTCAAATGGTATAATGATGTATGCTCGTGGAAACATACACAACTAAACATTGGTTGAAAGGTGCACCCGAAATATGGGCTGGGTTGCACGACCAACGTCGGAATGGCGTTTCAATAATCAATAGTCTAAGAATTTCACTTCAAAGCAAGAGGCTTGCTAGAAGTTTTGAATTCACACGTCATAGCTCAATTGCCGGTATTCTGGTTGAAAACAATACGGGGCCAAGGAATGAACGAAGATGGCAAGAAGTATTATGATATCAAGAATTCTTAAGAGGTGGTGAAATTCTCACCACATCCTTGACAAAAGGAGATGGTAATACTTCCGAGGTAAGGAAGATCAACTGCTGGGTAGCAGGGATCCCAAGGTTTACACAAAACACGAACAACTTGTGTTGAACGGAAGGCAATAAGGTGGTCGATGATAATACAATTCATCAAGGGCAAGGATGGTATTTCTCATCATGGATCAATTGGTATCCTGGATGAGCTCAGAATGTTGATGATCACGACACCTTTTTCGCGAGAGTTCATGAAGACGTAATCGATCGGCGACAACAACAAGTCAAAGTAATGATGAAGTGAAAGGTTATTGGAACCAAGGGTACGACACAAACTCGAAACCAAGCTTGTTGTTCAAGGCGAAATGATATGACGATGAGGATCGACGTAAGGTTAGTTCATCGTCGAAAATTGCGCTCCGAGAAGAAGGACCGGGTAGCACAGTTAAAATAATCACGACAATGATATAGCCAAACAGGCTAGGAATGGCGTGATCGGGTACAAACTCATACTTATAGAAGCTTACTGAAGAGTTGTTGAACCGTAGTGCGGACTCGGTTTAGTTATCGGTGTCTTTGAGTGTTTAATAACTCAGAGCCCGTGAAAAATTGGAATCAGTGGGAAGGTAGCACTTGATGAAGAACTCAGAAGAAGTTATGCAGTTCCATGATAATCTCGAGATACCAGGGGGTAATACTCGATGACATATCAAAGTAGAGGTTGGACGGGGGTATTGCTCTACAGAAGACAAGTGCTAAAACTTGCACGAGAAATGGTATTTAAAAGAGAACATGGTCAGATCCCCGATTGCAAAAGGCCAGATCCCTGATATAAGATGAAATTATACCAAAGGAATAACTAATTTTAAGAGAAGCTTTAATGATAAGATCTACATCGTGTCCATGGGCATGAACACAAGTTCAAGGTCGACTCCCACTTCTCCAATGCATAACCTTTCATTCACTTCTCACGTTCGATGAAGTTGCAGTGTTGAAAATTTTATCTGGCGAAGCACCAGAAGAGTATGATTCGTGAAAACTTTCGGGTTCACACGGTTTAGTGAAGGCATATGTTCAACCCATAGGGGCTTCTTGGAATCATATACCAGAATCTTTAGAAATAATTAACTCAAGCTCGAAGGCAGAGCATGGTTGAGAAAGCAGAGGATACAATTTACCAAAGGAATTATGTATCAGAGGAAAGGCTCACAAGGTTATTGAATATGAAGGGCGTTGTCAGATAAAATCCAACAAAGGACCTGGTGGTCCACAAGGGATCTGACGTGAGCATCGGTACTCAACCAGAGGAAGAAGAATGCACGGGCATCATATTATAGAACATCGGAATGATTCGATGCTTAGATAATAAAGGAATTTCGATTTCCAAAACAAAGGATCAGAAGCAATGCTCTGAGTAGGGATGGATAAGTTGAATATACCAGAGGCACAATTGACGACAAATAGTTTGGTCGAGAACCAGCTCATGTTCAAAAATGATGTCTGAGCCGGAAGCATAATTTAGAAGGGTTGATAGATGTTTGTGTGCATTCGCACACATGCTGAATTAATAGGATCAAAATGACGATGCCTAAGGATACTAACGAATATTGCCAATGGAAAGCATCCATAATGCAAGCAGACAAGTATTGCAGAGCAATAAGCTATTAAGGATTTTTGGAGGATCAAATAGTATTTCGAAGACCATTGTGAAACACATGAACAACTGGGGGATGAGCGGATACTCGATAAGTGCGAGAATTATCCATAGGGGTATTCAGGTGACAAGGAACAGCAAGGCGATAAGCTCAAGGATTATCGAGACAACGACGAGTGTTTCGAGGTATCTGGTAATAACAAGACCAACTGGGGATGAATGTAAGAATAACAACTGCAAGTAGTTATCCATAAGGGTTGACGGTGGAAGGGGAATTGCAAATGCGATGAACATAAGTTCTCGGGTTAACAACGGAGAGTATCTTCAGGGTCTTCACGTGCCGCAGACGATCATCATTAATAAGGGGCTCTCCGGGTGAAAGTGATAACGAGATCCTAATGTTAGATTTAGCAAAAATCATTTAACCCGAATAGAAGAGAAATAAGAGTCCCAGAGTATAGGTCGAGGAGTAAAAGATCCTACTACCACCCAATGGCGACGTGGGCCCATGGGCCGCACAGCCATGTTAGTAAAAGTTTTGTAAAGTCTAGACTCGACTTCGGCCAAGGAGTTGGAAAGGGGATTCCTACAGGCAGTCGGCTCTGATACCAACTTGTGACGCCCCCGATTCAATCGTACACTAATCATGCACGCAAATGTGTACGATCAAGATCAGGGACTCACGGGAAGATATCACAACACAACTCTACAAATAAAATAAGTCATACAAGCATCATAATACAAGCCAGGGGCCTCGAGGGCTCGAATACAAGTGCTCGATCATAGACGAGTCAGCGGAAGCAACAATATCTGAGTACAGACATAAGTTAAACAAGTTTGCCTTAAGAAGGCTAGCACAAACTGGGATACAGATCGAAAGAGGCGCAGGCCTCCTGCCTGGGATCCTCCTAAACTACTCCTGGTCGTCGTCAGCGGGCAGCACGTAGTAGTAGGCACCTCCAGTGTAGTAGGGGTCGTCGTCGACGGTGGCGTCTGGCTCCTGGACTCCAGCATCTGGTTGCGACAACCAGAAAGAAAGGAAAGGGGAAAAGGGGGGAGAAAGCAACCGTGAGTACTCATCCAAAGTACTCGCAAGCAAGGAACTACACTACATATGCATGGGTATATGTGTAAGGAGGCCATATCAGTGGACTGAACTGCAGAATGCCAGGATAAGAGGGGGAAAGCTAATCCTGTCGAAGACTACGCTTCTGGCAGCCTCCGTCTCGCATCAAGTATAAGAGAGTAGATTGAAGTCCTCCAAGTAGCATCTCCAAGTAGCCAATCTCCAGTAGCATAATCCTACCCGGCGATCCCCTCCTCGTATCCCTGAGAGAGAGCGACCACCGGGTTGTCTGGCACTTGGAAGGGTGTGTTTTATTAAGTATCCGGTTCTAGTTGTCATAAGGTCAAGGTACAACTCCAAGTCGTCCTGTTACCGAAGATCACGGCTATTCGAATAGATTAACTTCCCTGCAGGGGTGCACCACATAACCCAACACGCTCGATCCCATTTGGCCGGACACACTTTCCTGGGTCATGCCCGGCCGCGGAAGATCAACACGTCGCAGCCCCACCTAGGCCAAACAGAGAGGCCAGCACGCCGGTCTAAACCTAAGCGCACAGGGGTCTGGGCCCATCGCCCATAGCACACCTGCACGTTGCGTACGCGGCCGAAAGCAGACCTAGCCCTAGTAGGCGTTCCAGTTCCAATCCGGCGCGCGCCGCTCCATCGCTGACGTCTGAAGTGCTTCGGCTGATACCACGACGTCGGGATACCCATAACTACTCCCGCGTAGATGGTTAGTGCGTATAGGCTCGTAGCCGACTCAGATCAAATACCAAGATCTCGTTAAGCGTGTTAAGTATCCGCGAACGCCGAACAGGGCCAGACCCACCTGTCTCCTAGGTGGTCTCAACCTGCCCTGCCGCTCCGCCACAAAGTAACAGTCGGGGGCCGTCGGGAACTCAGGCCCACCACTACCTGGATGGAGCCACCTGCCCCTTCAGCCCCCATCTCCAAACAGTATCACCAGTAATGTAACAGTGTAAAGTATATAGTATATGCCCGTGATCACCTCCCGAAGTGATCACAGCCCAGTAGTATAGCATGGCAGACGGACAAGAGTGTAGGGTCACTGATGGAACACTAGCATCCTATACTAAGCATTTAGGATTGAGGGTAAGGTATCAATGACTGTAGCAACAATGACAGGCTATGCATCAGAATAGGATTAACGGAAAGCAGTAACATGCTACACTACTCTAATGCAAGCAGTATAGAGAAGAGTAGGCGATATCTGGTGATCAAAGGGGGGGCTTGCCTGGTTGCTCTGGCAAGAGAGAGGGGTCGTCAACTCCGTAGTCGAACTGGTCAGCAGCAGCGTCGGTCTCGTAGTCTACCGGAGAGAAGAGGGGGAAGAAATAATGAATACAGAGCAAACAAAGCACCACAAAATATATCAAGGCAATACGCGGTGTTCGGTGTGCCCAATCGCGGTAGTAGGTGATACCGACGAAGGGGGGAAACATCCGGGAAAGTATTCCCGGGGTTTCGCGTTTTCGGACAGATGAACCGGAGGGGGAAAGTTGTGTGTTTGGTATGTTAGAGGTGTGTGGTGGACGAACGGGCTGCGTATCCGGGTTCGTCTCGTCGTTCTGAGCAACTTTCATGTAGAAAGTATTTTCATCCGAGTTACGGATTAAAAGATATGATTTTCTAAAGATTTAAATCATTTTCTGATTTTATTTATTCATTTAAATCCAACCTTATCCAAAACAGTGTTTGCTGACGTCATCATGACGTCAGCATGACGTCAGCAGTCAACAGGGGCGTTGACTGGTCAAACTGACGTGTGGGTCCAGCGGGGCCCACCTGTCATACCCTGTTTAGGCTAATCAGGTTTTAGCTAAACTAATCACAATTTAATTAGACTAATTAGTTAATTTGATTAATCTAATTAGGATTAATTAACTTAATTAATTCCTTAATTAATTAATTAATTAATTAATTATTTTTATTATTATTAATTTTAATTCCTTTTTTTAATAAAACGTTCTGGGGCTGGGGCCCCCATGTCAGTGGCCCCAGGGGGCCTTAACGGGTGTGGGCGCATGGGCGCGCGGGTGCAGGAGGCTACGGGGCGCCCGTTAGCGGGCCGAGCCCCTGACCCAACGCAGCAGGGCACCGGCCAGGGGAGTCGTCGGCCGCGGCGGCCGGAGCGGCCGGAGCCGGGCGTCGATGGAGAGGGGTTGGCCGCGGCGCGGGCCAGCAGCGCGGTTGGGGGGGGGCGGCGGAGCCGCAGCAGCACGACAAGAGGAGGGCTGGGGCTTGCCGAGGCCGTGGGCGGTGCGGCCGGACCAGGACGACCCGAGCAGGGGCTCATCGACGCAGGCAAGAGCGCCACGGGTGCGGTGGTCACCGCGAGTCCATGGCCGGAACGGGGCGTGTGTGCGGACGGGGGCGGGCGCGAGCGCGCCCGTTGACACATCGGGCTGGGTCGGAGCTAGGCGCGTGCCGGGGCGCCGTTCAGGCACAGCGCGGGGAGGAGGAGGAGAGGTGCTCACGGGGAGGGGCGCGTAGGGGCTAGGCAGTGGGGGATGAGGAAGAGGGCGGGGACGACGGCGTCGAGGAGGCAGTCCGGCGACGCGGTCCTCGTGCGGCGGGGGCGAGGTAGCTCCGGGCGGGGGCCCGCGTCAGCGTGGTCATGGACGGGCGGCGAGGGAGGCCGGATCCGCGGCAGGGCCCCCGGGATCCGTCCCCTCTCCGGCAAGGAGGCGGCTTGGTGATGGCGGAGCGGTGGTGGCGATGGGCGCCAGGGGCGGCGGGGTCTAGCAAGGGGGGGGGGGGGCGTTGCGTCCCGATCTGGTTCGGGGGAAGCGAGAGGAGCGAGGGTGAGGAGGGATGGGGATCGATCCCGATCCAGGGGAATCGGGGGAGGGAGTGGAGCGAGTGGGGGGTTAGGGTTTCGGTTTAGTGGGGTTATGGGGGAGTGGGGGCCGGTCTGGGCCAGTGGGCTGGTCCAGTTGGGCCACGGCCCAGGGAGGGGGTCTTCCATTTTTTTCTGTTAGCTTTAGGTTTTAGTTCTTTTTTTCTCTTTTGTATTGTTTTCTGTTTTTGTGTTTTCTTTTATTTCTCATTTTAGTAAGATACTACAGTGGCACCAAAAGAGAGTTTGCAAACTAAGCCACAGCCACAAACCACTTAGCACCGAAACAAAATAGTTTTGAAATTGTTTAACATTTTGAAAGCATATAAATAATTATTATTGTTACTTTTTTTATTCATTTTAGAGTGTTTAAACATTTTATAAAGGTGTGCTTTCTCCACCATAATTACCTATGCAATATTTGGTTCACTCCGAACATTTTAGTTTTAATATTTGAAAACTTTTATTCTTTGGTTGATTTTGAATTTGAATTTGAATCAGTTTCGAACTAACACGTGATTAGGAACAGTAATCGAGGTGACGTGGCATCATTAGCAGAGGTTCACTGTAGCTTAATTACCCGGGCGTCACACTACACTACATATGCATGGGTATATGTGTAAAGGGCCATATCGGTGGACTGAACTGCAGAATGCCAAAATAAAAGGGGGATAGCTAATCCTATCGAAGACTACGCTTCTGGCAGCCTCCGTCTTGCAGCATGTAGAAGAGAATATATTGAAGTCCTCCAAGTAGCATCTCCAAGTAGCATCTCCAGTCACATCGCATAGCATAACCCTACCCGGCGATCCTCCCCTCGTCACCCTGTGGAAAAGCGATCACCGGGTTGTCTGTGGAACTTGGAAGGGTGTGTTTTATTAAGTATCCGGTTCTAGTTGTCATAAGGTCAAGGTACAACTCCAAGTCGTCCTGTTACCGAAGATCACGGCTATTCGAATAGATTAACTTCCCTGCAGGGGTGCACCAACTTACCCAACACGCTTGATCCCATTTGGCCGGACACACTTTCCTGGGTCATGCCCGGCCTCGGAAGATCAACACGTCGCAGCCCCACCTAGGCAAAACAGAGAGGCCAGCACACCGGTCTAAACCTAAGCGCACAGGGGTCTGGGCCCATCGCCCATAGCACACCTGCACGTTGCGAGGGCGGCCGGAAGCAGACCTAGCCTAGCAGGCGTTCCAGTCCAATCCGGCGCGCGCCGCTCCGTCGCTGACGTCTGAAGTGCTTCGGCTGATACCACGACGTCGGGATACCCATAACTACTCCCGCGTAGATGGTTAGTGCGTATAGGCTCGTAGCCAACTCAAATCAAATACCAAGATCTCGTTAAGCGTGTTAAGTATCCGCGAACGCCGAACAGGGCCAGGCCCACCTCTCTCCTAGGCGGTCTCAACCTGCCCTGTTGCTCCGTCACAAAGATCCACTCGCGGGTGCTCCACCAGCCGACCCGACTTTAGTCTCCACATGTATCATGTATAAAGTATATAGTATATACCCGTGATCACCTCCCGAGTGATCACGGCCCGATAGTATAGCACGGCTGACGGACAAGAATGTAGGGCCACAGATGAATATACTAGCATCCTATACTAAGCATATAGGATTGCAGGTAAAGGTAACAACAGTAGTATCAAGGACATGCTATGCATCAGGATAGGTATAAGAGAAAGCAGTAACATGCTACACTACTCTAATGCAAGCAGTATAGAGTAGAATAGGCGATATCTGGTGATCAAGGGGGGGGCTTGCCTGGTTGCTCTGGCAAGAGAGAGGGGTCGTCAACTCCGTAGTCGAACTGGGCAGCAGCAGCGTCGGTCTCGTGGTCTACCGGAGAGAAGAGGGGGAAGAAACAATGAATACCATGCAAACATATGCATATCGATGCATGACATGACAAGTAACGATGCTAGGCGTGCCCTAACGTGGTATGAGGTGGTACCGGTTAAGGGGGGGGGGAACATCCGGGAAAATATCCCCGGTGTTTCGTGTTTTCGGGCAGAGGAGCCGGAGGGGGAAAGTTGCGAGTTCGATAGGTTAGGGGGGTGTGGCGGAAGAACGGACTGTGTATCCGGATTCGTCTCGTCGTTCTGAGCAACTTTCATGTTGAAAATATTTTAATCCGAGTTACGGATTAAAAGATATGATTTTCTAAAGATTTTATTAATTTCTGAAATTTAATTAATTATTTAATTAATTCGAAAATGGATTTATGACGTCAGCATGACGTCGTGCTGACGTCAGCAGCCAGCGTTGATCGTTTGACCTGGTCAACCTGACATGTGGGTCCCGTGGGACCCACCTGTCATACACTGTTAGGTTTAATTAGGGTTTAGTTTAATCCTAATTACAGTTTAATTAAAATTAACTAGTTAATTAAATTAATTAAACCGGATTAATTAACTTAATTAATTAATTAATTAATAATTAATTTTATTAATCATTTTTATTTTTATTTAATAATTTTATTTTTTTTAATTCTCCTTTAAAAAAAACCGTTCTGGGGTGGGGCCAACTTGTCATAGGGCCAATGGCCTTATCGGCCATGGGTTGGCCTTATCGGCCATGGGTGCTAACGGGCGCTGGGCGCTGGGCGCCGCCCGAATGCAGGGGCCGATGTGCGGGCGGCCGCCGTGGGCGACGGCCGGTGGCGGCGTCAGGAGGCGGAGCCGGGAGGGCCACTAGGCGACGTCGTGGCCTCGCGGGGCACCGGCGCGCGGCAGTAGAGGCCGGTGCGGTGCGGCCCGGTGCGAGGCACCACGGTGAGCAGGAGTGGGGAGCGCGGGGCGCGGCCAGTGCGAGCGCGCGCACGATGGCGCGGGACGCGACCGGCGCGTGCGGTGGAGGTCAAGGCCGGGCTTGGTCGACGCGGGTGTGCGGCCAGGGCGCGCATGGGCGATGGCCACCGCGGGGCGCAGGAGCCGAGACGGGGCGGACGGCGCACGGAGAGTACGCAGGACGAGGGAGAGGGGAGGTCGGTGCCTCACCGCGGGTCTGTAGGGCACGGGCAGCGGGGGTCGAGGAGGAGGCGGAGATGAACGATGCGGGGGAGGGGATCCGGCGAGGAAGCAGTCCGGCGAGGCCTTCGGGTGGCGGCGAAGTCGAGATCCGGCGAGGGATTCCGAGGAACGGCGGGGTCCAGGGCGACGGTGTCGGGGAGCCGGCCGACGACGGTGCTCGGGGCGACGATGGGGTTCGATCCGGGCGGCGGCGAGGGGCGCAGGGGGGGGGGGGGGGGGGGGCGACGCGGTGGCGTCTGGTGGCGGCGGGGACAGGCGACGCCGGCGAGGCGTGTGGCGGCGATGGCAGGGGGGTCGGGGTGGTTCGGTCCCGATCCGATCTGGATCGGGAGGGGGAGCGAGTGGGAGGGGCGAGTGGCTGACGGGGTGGTTAGGGTTTCGGGGTCTCACCGGGGGGGGGGGGGGAATAAGGAGAGAGTGGGGGGTTTGGCCGGGGCCTGGCGGTGGCCCAGTGGGGCCTGTGGTCAGCTGGGCCGAAGCCCAGGGGGGTTTCTCTTCTCCTTCTTTTTTTCTATTAGTTTTAGGTTTTAGTTTTTCTGTTTTATTTTTATTTATCTTATTTTCTGTTTTAAATCAGTTTAAATTATTTAGACATTTTCTAAAAAAAATGTGTTTACTGCACTATAATTACCCTGGCATTTAACTGCACACTCCGAACATTTTAGTTTAACATTTTAAAAACTGTTGTTGTTTGACAATTTTTTTTGAATTGGTTTTTCAATTGGTATGAACTAACGCAAGTTTAGCAACAGTAATCAGAGATGACTTGGCATCATTAGGAGAGGGTTACTGTAGCTTAATTATCCGGGCGTCACACCCATGGCACTGGTAGGAGGTTGTTGGAAAGTTGAAGAACCCATGCCACCATACACGCGTAGTCGCTGTGGTCCCGAGGCAAACCATGTCGGGCAAGTGTACTACGCAACACCATGCTCATTCGACCATCAATCCACCAAAACAGGAGTAGGGTCATACGCCTCACGGCGGCCCAAACCTGGGTAAATTGCTTGTGTGCTCTCTGCCGCGCTACCGTACGCTGGTATGCTCTTTGTGCAACGCGACGTCCCCCTGCCGAACTAGCAAGGGGCCACCCGGTCCCATAGGTGGTCGCGGATATCCCACGACATCTTTGGCGCGCCAGGTAGGGGGCTCGCTTGCGTGAACCGGAAAGTGTACGCGGCGCGTCATCTTCATCGCCATCTTCATCCTCGAAAGTGCCATCGACCATGGCACCTAAGAAGAAATCTGGTACCTCAGCTCATCCATCCACCTCGAAAGCTCCACCGCCCGCGGCCTCTAACGCCGCTGGGGACATGGAGGCGCGTGAGGACGTGGACGCCATTGGGGACGTGGTTGGAGCAGGTGGCGCCATTACCACCTCCCCCGCGGCCGACACGGGGCCGGAGCTACTGGAAGAGAACAACATCAGCAGCGTCTCAACGGTCAGGCTCTACAAGGTGCGGGTAAGGGGGTCACTCCGTCCGCGCCCCCTCCTCTCACTGACGAGTACAACCGCGGCAATGGCGCTCGGTCCAGGGCGAGCCATCGCCCTCCGGTCGCCCCCATCACGGGAGCGACCGCGGTGCATGCGCCTCCTCCTGGACGAGCCAACAGTCTGCTTTGCTCAACGGAGCCACTGATCTTCGAGCACCACTGCCGTGTGACCCCGCTGCCCCGGTGGTCATCCCATAGCAGCATGGACGCGCCGCTGGCACCATCAGGAGCCAGACGATGGTGCGGTCGACGTCATCGACATCCATGCCAAGCAGAGCCACGGAGGCCATGGCGCGAGCTCAGCTATTATTGGGGTTCCCGCCAGCAGCCGAGCAGATGGATGAATGGCGTGCCACCATCCAAAGCCTGCTCGATTTCGCCGAAGGTGGGGGCTCACGACGAGCTTGCCCACTGCAACCTCCCCAAGCAACAGCCACCGCCCGCACCGCTAGCCATACGGAGGGGGCCGTCCCCACGGTTCGGTCCCCACCATAGCAGCCGACGAGGGTGCAACAGAATCAGGACCCCGACGATGTCTCGATGGCCTCTTCTGACCATCGAGCACGTCCAGGCCAACGTCGAACCCCGGAAGACAGGCGGCCGGGAGACGCGCGCGTCGTCGCCTAGCGGCGCCGCAACGACCCCTGCCAGACCAACGGATGCGATGGCCTCAATGTCGACGAGCCTGCGCTCAGTGTTGGCAGATGCCTACCTTTCAAGGTCGGCTGCCCTGCCTTTACACAAGAGCTGCGGCAAGCCGGTTGGCCATCCGTTCGCACGTTCAAGCCAGAGATACCTGAGAAGTACGACGGGAGGCTGAACCCGGCAGAGTTCCTAGGCATCTACACCATCGTTGTTCAGGCTGTCGGGGGAAGAGATGAGAAGGTATTCGCCAACTACTTCCCTTTGGCCCTCAAATCCAATGTGAGGTCTTGACTGATGCATGATACGTCTCCAACGTATCTATAATTTTTGATTGCTCCATGCTATATTATCTACAGTTTTGGACATTATTGGGCTTTATTATCCACTTTTATATTATTTTTGGGACTAACCTATTAACCGGAGGCCCAGCCCAGAATTGCTGTTTTTTGCCTGTTTTAGGGTTTCGAAGAAAAGGAATATCAAACGGAGTCCAAACGGAATGAAACCTTTGGGAACGTGATTTTCTCAACAAACAAGACCCGGGAGACTTGGACCCTACATCAAGACACAAAAGAGGAGGCCACGAGGTAGGGGGGCGCGCCTACCCCCCAGGCACGCCCTCCACCCTCGTGGGCCCCCTGTTGCTCCACCGACGTACTCCTTCCTCCTATATATACCTACGTACCCCCAAACGATCAGATACGGAGCCAAAAACCTAATTCCACCGCCGCAACTTTCTGTATCCACGAGATCCCATCTTGGGGCCTGTTCCGGAGCTCCGCCGGAGGGGGCATCGATCACGGAGGGCTTCTACATCAACACCATAGCCTCTCCGATGAAGTGTGAGTAGTTTACCTCAGACCTACGGGTCCATAGTTATTAGCTAGATGGCTTCTTCTCTCTTTTTGGATCTCAATACAATGTTCTCCCCCTCTCTTGTGGAGAACTATTCGATGTAATCTTCTTTTTGCGGTGTGTTTGTTGAGACCGATGAATTGTGGGTTTATGATCAAGTCTATCTATGAACAATATTTGAATCTTCTCTGAATTCTTTTATGTATGATTGGTTATCTTTGCAAGTCTCTTCGAATTATCAGTTTGGTTTGGCCTACTAGATTGATCTTTCTTGCAATGGGAGAAGTGCTTAGCTTTGGGTTCAATCTTGCGGTGTCCTTTCCCAGTGACAGTAGGGGCAGCAAGGCACGTATTGTATTGTTGCCATCGAGGATAACAAGATGGGGTTTTCATCATATTGCATGAGTCTATCCCTCTACATCATGTCATTTTGCTTAAGGCGTTACTCTGTTTTTAACTTAATACTCTAGATGCATGCTGGATAGCGGTCGATGAGTGGAGTAATAGTAGTAGATGCAGGCAGGAGTCGGTCTACTTGTCTCGGACGTGATGCCTATATACATGATCATACCTAGATATTCTCATAACTATGCTCAATTCTGTCAATTGCTCAACAGTAATTTGTTCACCCACCGTAGAATACTTATGCTCTCGAGAAGCCACTAGTGAAACCTATGGCCCCCGGGTCTATCTTTATCATATTAATCTCCTACTACTTTTTCCTTTGCCTTTATTTTACTTTGCATCTTTATCACAAAAATACCAAAAATATTATCTTATCATATCTATCAGATCTCACTCTCGTAAGTGGCCGTGTAGGGATTGACAACCCCTATTCGCGTTGGTTGCGAGGATTTATTTGTTTTGTGCAGGTACGAGGGACTCGCGCGTAGCCTCCTACTGGATTGATACCTTGGTTCTCAAAAACTGAGGGAAATACTTATGCTACTTTGCTGCATCATCCCTTCCTCTTCGGGGAAAACCAACGCAGTGCTCAAGAGGTAGCAAGAAGGATTTCTGGCGCCGTTGCCGGGGAGGTCTACGCAAAAGTCAACATACCAAGTACCCATCACATACCCTTATCTCCCGCATTACATTATTTGCCATTTGCCTCTCGTTTTCCTCTCCCCCACTTCACCCTTGCCGTTTTATTCACCCTCTCTCTCTATCCTCCCTCTCTTTCTCTATTTTCCTCTTTTTGCCCGCTTGCTTTTTGTTTGCTTGTGTGCTAGTTGCTTGCTTGTCACGATGGCTCAAGATAATACTAAATTATGTGACTTCACCAATACCAACAACAATGATTTTATTAGCACTCTGATTGCTCCTCTTACCGATGCTGAATCTTGTGAAATTAATACTGCTTTGCTGAATCTTGTCATGAAAGATCCGTTTTCCGGCCTTCCTAGTGAAGATGCCGCTACCCATCTAAATAGCTTCGTTGATTTGTGTGACATGCAAAAGAAGAAAGATGTGGATAATGATATTGTTAAATTGAAGCTATTTCCTTTTTCTCTTAGAGATCGTGCTAAAGCTTGGTTTTCGTCTTTGCCTAAAAATAGTATTGATTCATGGAATAAGTGCAAAGATGCTTTTATCTCTAAGTATTTTCCTCCCGCTAAGATCATCTCTCTTAGAAACGATATTATGAATTTTAAGCAACTTGATCATGAACATGTTGCACAAGCTTGGGAGAGAATGAAACTAATGATACGTAATTGCCCTACTCATGGTTTAAATTTGTGGATGATTATACAAAATTTTTATGCCGGATTGAATTTTGCTTCTAGAAATCTTTTAGATTCGGCCGCGGGAGGCACTTTTATGGAAATCACTTTAGGAGAAGCTAGTAAACTCCTAGATAATATTATGGTTAATTATTCTCAATGGCACACTGAAAGATCCACTAATAAAAAGGTGCATGCGATAGAAGAAATTAATGTTTTGAGTGGAAAGATGGATGAACTTATGAAATTATTTGCTAATAAGAGTGTTTCTTCTGATCCTAATGATATGCCCTTGTCTACTTTGATTGAGAATAATAATGAATCTATGGATGTGAATTTTGTTGGTAGGAACAATTTTGGTGACAACGCGTATAGAGGAAATTTCAACCCTAGGCCTTATGCTAGTAATCCCTCTAATAATTATGGTAATTCCTTCAACAATTCTTATGGAAATTATAATAATATGCCCTCTGATTTTGAATATAATATTAAAGAATTTATTACTTTGCAAAAGAATTTCAATGCTTTGATTGAAGAAAAATTGCTTAAGATTGATGATTTGGCTAGGAACGTTGATAGAATTACTATTGATGTTGATTCTTTGAAACTTAGATCTATTCCACCTAAGCATGATGTCAATGAGTCTCTCAAAGCCATGAGAATTTCCATTGAGGAGTGCAAAGAAAGAACCGCTAGGATGCGTGCTAAGAAAGATGCCTTTATAAGAGCGTGTTCTTCTAGTTCCTATGAAAATAAAGATGAAGATCTAAAAGTTATTGACGTGTCCCCTATTAAATCTTTGTTTTGCAATATTAATCTTGATAATTATGGGACTGAATATGATCCACCTTTACCTAGAAGGCGTTCCAAGAATTCGGAATTTTTTGATCTTGATGCTAAAATTGATAAAAGTGGGATTGAAGAAATTAAAACCCTAGATGTTGCTAAACCCACTATTATGGATTTCAAGGAATTTAACTATGAAAATTTCTCTTTGATTGATTGTATTTCCTTGTTACAATCCGTGCTAAATTCTCCTCATGCTTATAGTCAAAATAAAGCGTTTACTAAACATATCGTTGATGCCTTGATGCAATCTTATGAAGAAAAACTTGAATTGGAAGTTTCTATCCCTAGAAAGCTTTATGATGAGTGGGAACCAACTATTAAAATTAAAATTAAGGATCACGAATGCTATGCTTTATGTAATTTGGGTGCTAGTGTTTCAACGATTCCAAAGACTTTGTGTGATTTGTTAGGATTCCGTGATTTTGATGATTGCTCTCTAAACTTGCACCTTGCGGATTCCACTATTAAGAAACCTATGGGAAGAATTAATGATGTTCTTATTGTTGCAAATAGGAATTATGTGCCCGTAGATTTTATTGTTCTTGACATAGATTGCAATCCTTCATGTCCTATTATTCTTGGTAGACCTTTCCTTAGAACGATTGGTGCAATTATCGATATGAAGGAAGGAAATATTAGATTCCAATTTCCATTAAGGAAAGGCATGGAACACTTTCCTAGAAAGAAAATTAAATTACCTTATGAATCTATTATGAGAGCCACTTATGGATTGCCTACCAAAGATGGCAATACCTAGATCTATCCTTGCTTGTTATGCCTAGCTAGGGGCGTTAAACGATAGCGCTTGCTGGGAGGCAACCCAATTTTATTTTTATTCCTTGCCTTTTGATCCTATTTAGTAATAAATAATTTATCTAGCCTCTGTTTTGATTGTTTTTTTGTTTAATTAGTGTTTGTGCCAAGTAGAACCGTTGGAAAGACTTGGGGAAAGTCTTGTTACACTTGCTGTAAAAAAACAGAAACTTTAGTGCTCATGAGAACTGCTGTCATTTTTATTTGGAAAGTGGTATTTAGTTAATTATTTTTGCAGATGATTAATAGATAAATTCCTCACGTCCAGCAATTTATTTTAGGATTTTTGGGGTTCCAGATCTTGCGCTAGCTACAGATTACTACAGACTGTTCTGTTTTTGACAGATTCTGTTTTTCGCGTGTTGTTTACTTATTTTGATGAATCTATGGCTAGTAAAATAGTTTATAAACCATAGAGAAGTTGGAATACAGTAGGTATAACACAAATATAAATAAATAATGAGTTAATTACAGTACCTTGAAGTGGTCTTTTATTTTCTTTCGCTAACGGAGCTCACCAGATTTTCTACTTTAAGTTTTGTCTTGTGAAGTTTTCAAGTTTTGGGTAAAGATTTGATGGATTATGGAACAAGGAGTGGAAAGAGCCTAAGCTTGGGGATGCCTATGGCACCCCCAAGATAATCTAAGGACACCTAAAAGCCAAAGCTTGGGGATGCCCCGGAAGGCATCCCCTCTTTCGTCTACTTCTATCGGTAACTTTACTTGGAACTATATTTTTATTCACCACATGATATGTGTTTTGCTTGGAGCGTCTTGTATGATTTGAGTCTTTATTTTTAGTTTACCACAATCATCCTTGCTGTACACACCTTTTGAGAGAGCCATACATGATTTGGAATTTGTTAGAATACTCTATGTGCTTCGCTTATATCTTTTGAGTTATATAGTTTTGCTCTAGTGCTTCACTTATATCTTTTAGAGCACGGTGGTGGATTTGTTTTATAGAAACTATTGATCTCTCATGCTTCACTTAGATTATTTTGAGAGTCTTAAATAGCATGGTAATTTGCTTAAAATCCTAATATGCTTGGTATACAAGATTAATAATAAAACTTTCTTATGAGTGTGTTGAATACTATGAGAAGTTTGATGCTTGATAATTGTTTTGAGATATGAAGATGGTGATATTAAAGTTGTGCTAGTTGAGTAGTTGTGAATTTGAGAAATACTTGTGTTAAAGTTTGTGATTCCCGTAGCATGCATGTATGGTGAACCGTTATGTGATGAAGTCGGAGCATGATTTATTTTTTGATTGTCTTCCTTATGAGTGGCGGTCGGGGACGAGCGATGGTCTTTTCCTACCAATCTAACCCCCTAGGAGCATGCGCGTAATACTTTGCTTTTTTCAATAAGTATATGAGTTCTTTATGACTAATGTTGAGTCCATGGATTATACGCACTCTCACCCTTCCACCTTTGCTAGCCTCTCTAATACCGCACACCTTTTGCCGGTATCATACACCCACCATATACCTTCCTCAAAACAGCCACCATACCTACCTATTATGGCATTTCCATAGCCATTCCGAGATATATTGCCATGCAACTTTCCACCATTCTGTTTATTATGACACACTCCATCACTGTCATATTGCTTAGCATGATCATGTAGTTGACATCATATTTGTGGCAAAGCCACCATTCATAATTCTCTCATACGTGTCACTCTTGATTCATTGCATATCCCGGTACACCACCGGAGGCATTCATATAGATTCATATTTTGTTCTAAGTATCAAGTTGTAATTCTTGAGTTGTAAGAAAAATAAAAGTGTGATGATCATCATTATTAGAGCATTGTCCCAGTGAGGAAAGGATGATGGAGACTATGATTCCCCCACAAGTCGGGATGAGACTCCGGACGAAAAATAAAAAAAGAGAAAGAAAAGAGGCCATAAAAAAAGAGAAAAGGCCCAAATAAAAAAATGAGAGAAAAAGAGAGAAGGGACAATGTTACTATCCTTTTACCACACTTGTCCTTCAAAGTAGCACCATGATATTCATAGTAGAGAGTCTCTCATGTTATCACTTTCATATACTAGTGGGAATTTTTCATTATAGAACTTGGCTTGTATATTCCAATGATGGGCTTCCTCAAATCGCCCTAGGTCTTCATGAGCAAGCAAGTTGGATGCACACCCACTTAGTTTCTTTTTGAGCTTTCATATACTTATAGCTCTAGTGCATCCGTTGCATGGCAATCCCTACTCACTCACATTGATATCTATTGATGGGCATCTCCATTGCCCGTTGATACGCCTAGTTGATGTGAGACTATCTTCCTCTTTTTGTCTTCTCCACAACCACCATTCTATTCCACCTATAGTGCTATGTCCATGGCTCACGCTCATGTATTGCATGAAAATTGAAAAAGTTTTGAGAATGTCAAAAGTATGAAACAATTGCTTGGCTTGTCATCGGGGTTGTGCATGATTTAAATATTTTGTGTGGTGAATATGGAGCATAGCCAGACTATATGATTTTGTAGGGATAACTTTCTTTGGCCATGTTATTTTGAGAAGACATAATTGCTTTGTTAGCATGCTTGAAGTATTATTATTTTTATGTCAATATTAAACTTTTGTCTTGAATCTTTCGGATCTGAATATTCATACCACAATTAAGAAGAATTACATTAGAAATTATGCCAAGTAGCACTCCGCATCAAAAATTCTGTTTTTATCATTTACCTACTCGAGGACGAACAGCAATTAAGCTTGGGGATGCTTGATACGTCTCCAACGTATCTATAATTTTTGATTGCTCCATGCTATATTATCTACTGTTTTGGACATTATTGGGCTTTATTATCCACTTTTGTATTATTTTGGGACTAACCTATTAACCGGAGGCCCAGCCCAGAATTGCTGTTTTTTGCCTGTTTTAGGGTTTCCAAGAAAAGGAATATCAAATGGAGTCCAAACGGAATGAAACCTTCGGGAACGTGATTTTCTCAACAAACAAGACCCGGGAGACTTGGACCCTACGTCAAGACACAAAAGAGGAGGCCACGAGGTAGGGGGCGCGCCTACCCCCAAGGCGTGCCCTCCACCCTCGTGGGCCCCCTGTTGCTCCATTGACGTACTCCTTCCTCCTATATATACCTACGTACCCCCAAACAATCAGATATGGAGTAAAAACCTAATTCCACCGCCGCAACTTTCTATATCCACGAGATCCCATCTTGGGGCCTGTTCCAGAGCTCCGCCGGAGGGGGCATCGATCACAGAGGGCTTCTACATCAACACCATAGCCTCTCTGATGAAGTGTGAGTAGTTTACCTCAGACCTACCGCTCCATAGTTATTAGCTAGATGGCTTCTTCTCTCTTTTTGGATCTCAATACAATGTTCTCCCCCTCTCTTGTGGAGAACTATTCGATGTAATCTTCTTTTTGCGATGTGTTTGTTGAGACCGATGAATTGTGGGTTTATGATCAAGTCTATCTATGAACAATATTTGAATATTCTCTGTTTTATGTATGATTGGTTATCTTTGCAAGTCTCTTTGAATTATCAGTTTGGTTTGGTCTACTAGATTGATCTTTCTTGCAATGGGAGAAGTGCTTAGCTCTGGGTTCAATCTTGCGGTGTCCTTGCCCAATGACATTAGGGGCAACAAGGCACGTATCGTATTGTTCCCATCGAGGATAATAAGATGGGGTTTTCATCATATTGCATGAGTCTATCCCTGTACATCATGTCATCTTGCTTAAGGCGTTACTCTGTTTTTAACTTAATACTCTAGATGCATGCTGGATAGCGGTCGATGAGTGGAGTAATAGTAGTAGATGCAGGCAGGAGTCGGTCTACTTGTCTCGGACGTGATGCCTATATACATGATCATACCTAGATATTCTCATAACTATGCTCGATTCTGTCAATTGCTCAACAGTAATTTTTTCACCCACCGTAGAATACTTATGCTCTCGAGAGAAGCCACTAGTGAAACCTATGGCCCCCGGGTCTATCTTTATCATATTAATCTCCTACTACCTAGTTATTTCCTTTGCTATTTACTTGGCCTTTATTTTACTTTGCATCTTTATCATAAAGATACCAAAAATATTATCTTTATCATATCTATCAGATCTCACTCTCGTAAGTGGCCGTGTAGGGATTGACAACCCCTATTCGCATTGGTTGCGAGGATTTATTTGTTTTGTGCAGGTACGAGGGACTCGCGCGTAGCCTCCTACTGGATTGATAACTTGGTTCTCAAAAACTGAGGGAAATACTTACGCTACTTTGCTGCATCATCCCTTCCTCTTCGGGGAAAACCAACACAGTGCTCAAGAGGTAGCAATGCACCTGCCGGGGAACACCATTTCGTCATGGGCAGACCTGTGCCATGAGTTCATTAGTGCCTTCACTGATGGCTACCAAGAGCCCGACAGGCCCAGCGACCCGCAGCTTCTCCAGCAGAAGGAAGGAGAAACCCTCCACAAGTATTTGCAGAGATTTAGTAAAGTTCATAGAAATATTCCAAATATCCATTCGTCAGCCGTTATAGCAGCTTTCAGTCCAATGTGCGCAACCGCCGCATTTGTTCCAAATTGAACGTGCGGTTGCCCAAGACTTTGAAAGAACTATATACGCTGGTGGATAAATGTGCCTAGATGGAAGAAGGAAGGAAGTTTCCTAGAGAAGAAGATTGCATTAATGTTGATTCAGAAGATGAGGATGAATCAACCAGCCAGAAGAACCATAAGAAGTGCAATAAGAAGCCAAGGGATAAGGTAGTAATGACTGTGGAAGGATCAGGCACGCCTAGTACCGGCAAGAAGGTCAAGGTTGGGGCCCCCAACAAGGAAGTTGCCGCGTGCGCTGCCTGCTGGGAAGCCGCTGCCGCCGAAAAAGTTGGGAAAGGCTATGTGCCGTACTGCAAGATCCACCAGACCAAAGGACACGACCTTCAGGAGTGTTATCAGTTTGAGCAGCTCGTCAAGAAACAGAGGGCGGAGTATGATAAGCGTGGTAAGGAAAAAGGTCAGAATGTTGCTGGCGGTAAGGGTCGGGGTGGTGAAGCAAATCGCCTTGGTAAACCCTTTTGGAACCAAGGAAAGGCCGCTAGGGGCCAAGAGCAGGAAACCTATGATGATGCCAGTGATGAAGGGGATGAAGAGGAAACTAGCATGCAGGAATTTTAGAAGGCCACTGATGCCCTATGCATTGATGGGGGTGCATCTTTGCACACCTCTCGTCGCCAACTCAAGTGATGGACGCGAGAGGTCAATGCAGTGGAACCAGCTCAGAGGCCCAGAAACCGCTCAAATGGCCCCGCAGACCCATCATCTTTGACAAAGAGGATCACCCTGGTGGCACCACTGCGGTAGGGTGTTTGCCGCTGTTGGTCTCCCCGACAATTCGCAACCTCAAGGTCACAAAGATGCTAGTGGATGGCGGGGCCAGGTTGAGTCTGATTTCCCCAGCAGTTATCAGCAAGCTTCAGATAGGAAGATTTGCCCATGGATAATTTGGTGGATGGGCATAGGGTAGGAAGATGGGTCATGCGTTGGATTTGGACCAGGTCTACCCACCCCAAACCCGGCCCATTGCCATCCCTACTCCCAGACGAGCATCGAAGATACCAAAAGACTTGCCACGCCAAGGACCAGGCTCACTCCCCAAGCACCAGCACTGGCATGAGGCAATAACTGCCCCGAGCCAGAGCCCGGGGGCTGGCCCCAGGCTTCCTTCTCCATCATGACCAGCAGTGAACAAGGGAAGAAGAAGGAGAATACAAAGGTGGATGGCTCTGCCCTCCTCCACCCCCTTTTATAGGGCGAGTGGGGAAGGGCAGCCGCTCCATCCACGGGTGATCACCGTCCTCCTCCGCCAATTCAGACGGGCGGGCCCTTTCCAAAGGTACTCTCCCGCAACACGCGTGATACGTCTCCAACGTATCTATAATTTTTGATTGCTCCATGCTATTTTATCTACTATTTTGGACATTATTGGCCTTTATTATCCACTTTTATATTATTTTTGGGACTAACCTATTAACCGGAGGCCCAGCCCAGAATTGCTGTTTTTTTGCCTATTTCAGAGTTTCATAGAAAAGGAATATCAAACGGAGTCCAAACGGAATGAAACCTTCGGGAACGTGATTTTCGGAACGAACATGATTCAGGAGACTTGGACCCTATGTCAAGAAATAAAGGAGGAAGCCACGAGGTAGGGGGGCACGCCTACCCCCCGGCGCGCCCTCCACCCTCATGGGCCCCCTGTTGCTCCATCGACGTACTCCTTCCTCCTATATATACCTACGTACCCCAAACGATCAGAAACGGAGACAAAAACCTAATTCCACTGCCGCAACCTTCTGTATCCACGAGATCCCATCTTGGGGCCTGTTCCGGAGCTCCGTCGGAGGGGGCATCCATCACGGATGGCTTCTACATCAACACCATAGCCTCTTCGATGAAGTGTGAGTAGTTTACCTCAGACTTTCGGGTCCATAGTTATTAGCTAGATGGCTTCTTCTCTCTTTTTGGATCTCAATACCAATGTTCTCCCCCTCTCTTGTGGAGATCTATTCAATGTAATCTTCTTTTTGCGGTGTGTTTGTTGAGACCAATGAATTGTGGGTTTATGATCAAGATTATCTATGGACAATATTTGAATCTTCTCTGAATTCTTTTATGTATGATTGGTTATCTTTGCAAGTCTCTTCGAATTATCAGTTTGGTTTGGCCTACTAGATTGATCTTTCTTGAAATGGGAGAAGTGCTTAGCTTTGGGTTCAATCTTGTGGTGTCCTTTCCCAGTGACAGTAGTGGCAGCAAGGCACGTATTGTATTGTTCCTATCGAGGATAACAAGATGGTTTTTTAATCGTATTCCATGAATTTATCCCTCTACATCATGTCATCTTGCTTAAGGCGTTACTCTGTTTTCATGAACTTAATACTCTAGATGCATGCTGGATAGCAGTTGATGAGTGGAGTAATAGTAGTAGATGCAGGCAGGAGTCGGTCTACTTGTCTCGGACGTGATTCCTATATACATGATCATACCTAGATATTCTCATAACTATGCTCAATTCTGTCAATTGCTCAACAGTAATTCGTTCACCCACCGTAAAACACTTATGCTCTTGAGAGAAGCCACTAGTGAAACCTATGGCCCCCGGGTCTATCTTCATCATATTAATCTTCCAATACTTAGTTATTTCCTTTGCTTTTTTACTTTGCTATTATTTTACTTTGCATCTTTATCACAAAAACACCAAAAATATTATCTTATCATATCTATCAGATCTCACTCTCGTAAGTGACCGTGAAGGGATTGACAACCCCTTATCGCGTTGCTTGCGAGGAGTTATTTGTTTTGTGCAGGTACGAGGTACTCGCGCATAGCTCCTACTGGATTGATACCTTGGCTCTCAAAAACTAAGGGAAATACTTACACTACTTTGCTGCATCATCCTTCCCTCTTCAAGGAAATCCAACATAGTGCTCAAGAGGTAGCAAGAAGATTTCTGGCGCCGTTGCCGGGGAGGCTCGCGCAAGTCAAGATTTGACTCCCGACAACGAGCCATTTCTGGCGCCGTTGCCGGGGAGTCTACACAAAAGTCAACATACCAAGTACCCATCACAACCCTTATCTCCCACACTACATTATTTGCCATTTGACTCTCGTTTTCCTCTCCCCCACTTCACCCTTGCCGTTTTATTCGCCCTCTATATCTCTATCCTCCCTCTCTTTCTCTATTTGCCTCTTTTCGCTCGCTTTTCCATTGCCATGTCGGAACCAAAAAGAATTGGGGGTTCTCTCCCAAGTTCTAGTGCTTTAGACAATCTTGCTATCTTATCTAAACTCATAAATCGGAATGTTATGGACAAACTTGCCGGAGTTATCAATGAGAACCTTAGTAATTTTGATGAATATGATTCTGGAATTTTTCGTTATTTACTTGATGAATCTTTGAAAGATGCTTGGGATAGGCTGTTAAGGATCCGGGCTAGCTATGTACCCCAATATCAAATTGAGGTTTACTTAAAAGGCTTTTATGTTGGGCTGCCCGCTTCGTTCAAACAAATTTTAGATTCTATTTTCGAGTAGGGTTTTCTTGAAGGGGACCCCATAGATACCTATGAGAGGATGAAAACTATATTTGGGCACCCCATTAACGAGAAAGCTGAAATCACATCTCTTTTGCTTTCTTACCAAAATGAATCTATTAAAAAGATAAAAGCTAGCCTAGATGCCAATTTCCGCAACATTCTTAATCTTTCTTCTACCATTAATGGACATGTACTTTGTCAAAATAGAAAGATTAATTCCATAGATAACAAGTTTGCTCTCTTTTTCCCTAAAACCAAAGATGGCAATACCTAGATCTATCCTTGCTTTTTATGCCTAGCTAGGGGCGTTAAACGATAGCACTTGTTGGGAGGCAACCCAATTTTATTTGTATCCTTGCTTTTTTCTCCTGTTTAGTAATAAATAATTTACCTAGCCTCTGTTTTGGTTGTGTTTTTTGTGTTTAATTAGTTTTTGTGCCAAGTAGAACCGTTGGGAAGACCTGGGGAAAGTCTTGTTATCTTGCTGTAAAAAACAGAAACTTTAGCGCTCACGAGAACTGCTGCCATTTTTATTTGGAATGTGCTATTTAGTTAATTCTTTTTGCAGATGATTAATGGATAAATTCCTCACGTCCAGCAATTTATTTTAGAATTTTTTGGGTTCCAGATCTTGCGGTAGCTACAGATTACTACAGACTGTTCTGTTTTTGACAGATTCTGTTTTTCGTGTGTTGTTTGCTTATTTTGATGAATATATGGCTAGTATAGTTTATAAACCATAGAGAAGTTGGAATACAGTAGGTTTAGGACCAATATAAATAAAGAATGAGTTCATTACAGTACATTGAAGTGGTCTTTTGTTTTCTTTCGCTAACGGAGCTCACAATATTTTCTACTTTAAGTTTTGTGTTGTGAAGTTTTCAAGTTTTGGGTAAAGATTTGATGGATTATGGAACAAGGAGTAGCAAGAGCCTAAGCTTGGGGATGCCCATGGCACCCCCAAGATAACCTAAGGACACCTAAAAGCCAAAGCTTGGGGATGCCCCGGAAGGCATCCCCTCTTTCGTCTACTTCCATCGATAACTTTACTTGGAGCTATATTTTTATTCATCACATGATATGTGTTTTGCTTGGAGCATCTTGTATGGTTTGAGTCTTTGCTTTTTAGTTTACCACAATCATCCTTGCTGTACACACCTTTTGAGAGAGCCATACATGATTTGGAATTTGTTAGAACACTCTATGTGTTTCACTTATATCTTTTGAGTTATATAGTTTTGCTCTAGTACTTCACTTATATCTTTTAGAGCACGATGGTGGATTTGTTTTGTAGAAACTATTGATATCTCATGCTTCACTTAGATTATTTTGAGAGTCTTAAATAGCATGGTAATTTGCTTAAATAATCCTAATATGCTAGGTATTCAAGATTAGTAAATTTTTTCTTATGAGTGTTTTGAATACTAAGAGAAGTTTGATGCTTGATGATTGTTTTGATATTTGGAGGTAATAATATCAAAGTCGTGCTAGTTGAGTAGTTGTGAATTTGAGAAATGCTTGTGTTGAAGTTTGCAAGTCCCGTAGCATGTGATAAGTCTCCAACGTATCTATAATTTTTGATTGCTCCATGCTATATTATCTACTGTTTTGGACATTATTGGGCTTTATTATCCACTTCTATATTATTTTCGGGACTAACCTATTAACCGGAGGCCCAACCCAGAATTGCTGTTTTTTTGCCTGTTTTAGGGTTTCGAAGAAAAGGAATATCAAACGGAGTCCAAACGGAATGAAACCTTCGGGAACGTGATTTTCTCAACGAACAAGACCCATGAGACTTGGACCCTACGTCAAGACACAAAAGAGGAGACCACGAGGTAGGGGGGCGCGCCTACCCCCCAGGCGCGCCCTCCACCCTTGTGGGCCCCCTGTTGCTCCACCGACGTACTCCTTCCTCCTATATATACCTACACCCCCAAACGATCAAAGACGGAGCCAAAAACCTAATTCCACCACCGCAACTTTTTGTATCCACGAGATCCCATCTTGGGGCCTGTTCCGGAGCTCTGCCGAAGGGGGCATCAACCACGGAGGGCTTCTACATCAACACCACAGCCCCTCCGATGAAGTGTGAGTAGTTTACCTCAGACCTACGGGTCCATAGTTATTAGCTAGATGGATTCTTCTCTCTTTTTGGATCTCAATACAATGTTCTCCCCCTCTCTTGTGGAGAACTATTCGATGTAATCTTCTTTTTGCGGTGTGTTTGTTGAGACCGATGAATTGTGGGTTTATGATCAAGTCTATCTATGAACAATATTTGAATCTCTGAATTCTTTTATGTATGATTGGTTATCTTTGCAAGTCTCTTCAAATTATCAGTTTGGTTTGGCCTACTAGATTGATCTTTCTTGCAATGGGAGAAGTGCTTAGCTTTGGGTTCAATCTTGCGGTGTCCTTTCCCAGTGACAGTAGGGGCGGCAAGGCACGTATTATATTGTTGTCATAGAGGATAACAAGACGGGGTTTTCTTCATATTGCATGAGTTTATCCCTCTACATCATGTCATCTTGCTTAAGGCGTTACTCTATTTTTAACTTAATACTCTAGATGCATGCTGGATAGCGGTCGATGAGTGGAGTAATAGTAGTAGATGCAGGCAGGAGTCGGTCTACTTGTCTCGGACGTGATGCCTATATACATGATCATACCTAGATATTCTCATAACTATGCTCAATTCTGTCAATTGCTCAACAATAATTTGTTCACCCACCGTAGAATACTTATGCTCTCGAGAGAAGCCACTAGTGAAACCTATGGCCCCCGGGTCTATCTTTATCATATTAATCTCCTACTACTTAGTTATTTCCTTTGCTTTTTTACTTTGCCTTTATTTTACTTTGCATCTTTATCACAAAAATACGAAAAAAATTATCTTATCATATCTATCAAATCTCACTCTCGTAAGTGGCCGTGTAGGGATTGACAACCCCTATTCGCATTGGTTGCAAGGATTTATTTGTGTTGTGCAGGTACGAGGGACACGCGCGTAGCCTCCTACTGGATTGATACCTTGGTTCTCAAAAACTGATGGAAATACTTATGCTACTTTGCTTCATCATCCCTTCCTCTTCGGGGAAAACCAACGCAGTGCTCAGGAGGTAGCAAGAAGGATTTCTGGCGCCGTTGCCGGGGAGGTCTACGCAGAAGTCAACATGCCAAGTACCCATTGATACGTCTCCAACATATCTCTAATTTTTGATTGCTCCATGATATATTATCTACTGTTTTGGACATTATTGGGCTTTATTATCCACTTTTATATTATTTTTGGGACTAACCTATTAACCGGAGGCCCAGCCCAGAATTGCTGTTTTTTTGCCTGTTTTAGGGTTTCGAAGAAAAGGAATATCAAACGGAGTCCAAACGGAATGAAACCTTCGGGAACGTGATTTTCTCAACGAATAAGACCCAGGAGACTTGGACCCTATGTCAAGGGACAAGAGAGGAGGCCACGAGGTAGGGGTGCGCGCCTGCCTACCCCAGGCGCGCCCTCCACCCTCGTGGGCCCCCTGTTGCTCCACCGACGTACTCCTTCCTCCTATATATATCCACGTACCCCCAAACGATCAGATACGGAGCCAAAACCCTAATTCCACCGCCGTAACTTTCTGTATCCACGAGATCCCATCTTGGGGCTTGTTCCGGAGCTCCGCCGGAGGGGGCATCGATCACGGAGGGCTTCTACATCAACACCATAGCCCTTCCGATGAAGTGTGAGTAATTTACCTCAGACCTACAGGTCCATAGTTGGTAGCTAGATGGCTTCTTCTCTCTTTTTGGATCTCAATACAATGTTCTCCCCCTGTCTTGTGGAGAACTATTCGATGTAATCTTCTTTTTGCGGTGTGTTTGTTGAGACCGATGAATTGTGGGTTTATGATCAAGTCTATCTATGAATAATATTTGAATCTTCTCTAAATTCTTTTATGTATGATTGGTTATCTTTGCAAGTCTCTTCGAATTATCAGTTTGGTTTTCTTCATATTGCATGAGTCTATACCTCTACATCATGTCATCTTGCTTAAGGCGTTACTCTGTTTTTAACTTAATACTCTAGATGCATGCTGGATAGCGGTCGATGAGTGGAGTAATAGTAGTAGATGTAGGCAGGAGTCAGTCTACTTGTCCCGGACGTGATGCCTATATGCATGATCATGCCTAGATATTCTCATAACTATGCTCAATCCTATCAATTGCTCAATAGTAATTTGTTCACCCACCGTAGAATACCTATGCTCTCGAGAGAAGCCACTAGTGAAACCTATGGCCCCCGGGTCTATCTTTATCATATTAATCTCCTACTACTTCCTTTGCTATTTACTTGGCCTTTATTTTACTTTGCATCTTTATCATAAAGATACCAAAAATATTATCTTTATCATATCTATCAGATCTCACTCTCGTAAGTGGCCGTGTAGGGATTGACAACCCCTATTTGCGTTGGTTGTGATCATTTATTTGTTTTGTGCAGGTACGAGGGACTCACGCATAGCCTCCTACTGGATTGATACCTTGGTTCTCAAAAACTGAGGGAAATACTTACACTACTTTGCTGCATCATACAGTGCTCAAAAAGAGGTAGCAAGAAGGATTTCTGGCACCGTTGCCGGGGAGGTCTACGCAAAAGTCAACATACCAAGTACCTATCACATACCCTTATCTCCCGCATTACATTATTTGCCATTTGCCTCTCGTTTTCCTCTCCCCCACTTCACCCTTGCCGTTTTATTTGCCCTCTCTCTCTATCCTCCCTCTCTTTCTCTATTTGCCTCTTTTTGCCCGCTTGCTTTTTGTTTGCTTCTGTGTTAGTTTGCTTGCTTGTCACGATGGCTCAAGATAATACTAAATTGTGTGACTTCACCAATACCAACAATAATGATTTTATTAGCACTCCGATTGCTCCTCTTACCGATGCCGAATCTTGTGAGATTAATACTGCTTTGCTGAATTTTGTCATGAAAGATCCGTTTTTCGGCCTTCCTAGTGAAGATGCCGCTACCCATCTAAATAGCTTCATTGATTTGTGTGACCTGCAAAAGAAGACAGATGTGGATAATGATATTGTTAAATTGAAGCTATTTCCTTTTTCGCTTAGAGATTGTGCTAAAGCTTGGTTTTCGTCTTTGCCAAAAAATAGTATTGATTCATGGAATAAGTTCAAAGATGCTTTTATCTCTAAGTATTTTCCTCCCGCTAAGATCATCTCTCTTAGAAACGATATTATGAACTTTAAGAAACTTGATCATGAACATGTTGCACAAGCTTGGGAGAGAATGAAATTAATGATACGTAATTGCCCTACTCATGGTTTAAATTTGTGGATGATTGTTCAGAATTTTTACGCCGGATTGAATTTTGCTTCTAGAAATCTATTAGATTCGGCCGCGGGAGGCACTTTTATGGAAATCACTTTAGGAGAAGCTACTAAACTCCTATATAATATTATGGTTAATTATTCTCAATGGCATACTGAAAGATCTACTAATAAAAAGGTGCATGCGATAGCATAAATTAATGTTTTGAGTGGAAAGATGGATGAACTTATGAAATTATTTGCTAATAATAGTGTTTCTTCTGATCCTAATGATATGCCCTTGTCTACTTTGATTGAGAATAATAATGAATCTATGGATGTGAATTTTGTTGGTAGGAACAATTTTGGTAACAACGCGTATAGAGGAAATTTCAATCCTAGGTCTTATCCTAGTAATCCCTCTAATAATTATGGTAATTCATACAACAATTCTTATGGAAATTATAATAAGATGCCCTCTGATTTTGAATCTAATATTAAAGAATTTATTACTTTGTAAAAGAATTTTAATGCTATGATTGAAGAAAATTTGCTTAAGATTGATGATTTGGCTTGGAACGTTATTAGAATTGCTCTTGATGTTGATTCTTTGAAACTTAGATCTATTCCACCTAAGCATGATATCAATGAGTATCTCAAAGCCATGAGAATTTCCATTGATGAGTGCAAATAAAGAACCGCTAGGATGCGTGCTAAGAAAGATGCCTTTATAAGAGCGTGTTCTTCTAGTTCCTATGAAAATAAAGATGAAGATCTAAAAGATATTGATGTGTCCCCTATTAAATCTTTGTTTTGCAATATGAATCTTGATGATGATGGGACTGAATATGATCCACCTTGATGACCCACAAGTATAGGGTATTTATCGCAGTCCTTTCGATAAGTAAGAGTGTCGAACCCAACGAGGAGCAGAAGGAAATGATAAGCGGTTTCCAGTAAGGTATTCTCTGCAAGTACTGAAATAAGTGGTAACAGATAGTTTTGTGATAGAATAATTTGTAACGAGCAACAAGTAACAAAAGTAAATAAAGTGCAGCAAGGTGGCCCAATCCTTTTGTATCAAAGGACAAGCCTGGACAAACTCTTATATGATGTAAAGCGCTCCCTAGGACACATGGGAATATCGTCAAGCTAGTTTTCATCACGTTCATATGATTCACATTCGGTACTTTGATAATTAGGTATGTGGATGGACCGGTGCTTGGGTGCAGCCCATACTTGGATAAGCAGCCCACTTATGATTAACCTCTATTGCAAGCATCCACAAGTACAACAAAAGTATTAAGGTAAACCTAACCATAGCATGAAACATATGGATCCAAATCAGCCCCTTACGAAGCAACGCATAAACTAGGGTTTAAGCTTCTGTCACTCTAGCAACCCATCATCTACTTATTACTCCCCAATGCCTTCCTCTAGACCCAAATAATGGTGAAGTGTCTTGTAGTCGACGTTCACATAACACCACTAGAGGAGAGACAACATACATCTCATCAAAATATCGAACGAATACCAAATTCACATGACTACTAATAGCAAGACTTCTCCCATGTCCTCAGGAACAAAAGTAACTACTCACAAAGCATAAACATGTTTATAATCAGAGGGGTATTAATATGCATATAGGATCTGAACATATGATCTTCCACCAATTAAACCAACTAGCATCAACTACAAGGAGTAATTAACACTACTAGCAACCTACTAGCACCAATCCCGGACTTGGAGGGAAGAATTGGATACAAGAGATGAACTAGGGTTTTGAGATGAGATGGTGCTGATGAAGAGATGTTGATGGATATTGCCCTCTCCCGATGAGAGGAGCGTTGGTGATGACGATCGCGATGATTTCCCCCTCCGAAAGGGAAGTTTCCCCGGCAGAACAGCTCTGCCAGAGCCCTAGATTGGTTCCGCCAAGGTTCCGCCTCGTGGCGGCGGAGTTTCGTCCGAGAAGATGGCTTATGATTTTTTCCATCGAAAGACTCCATATAGCAGAAGATGGCCACCGGAGGGCCACCAGGGGGCCCACGAGGTAGGGGGGCGTGCCCAGGGGGGTAGGGCGCGCCCCCACCCTCGTGGGCAGGGTGTGGCCCCCTGGTGAAGTTCTTCCTCTCAGTATTTTTTATATATTTGGAAAACATCTTCCCTGAAGTTTCAGGACTTTTGGAGCTGTGCAGAATAGGTCTCTAATATTTGCTCCTTTTCCAGCCTAGAATCCCAGCTGCCGACATTCTCCCTCTTTATGTAAACCTTGTAAAATAAGAGAGAATAGGCATAAGTATTGTGACATAATGTGTAATAACTGAAGGAAATATGCCCTAGAGGCAATAATAAAGTTATTATTTATTTCCTTATATCATGATAAATGTTTATTATTCGTGCTAGAATTGTATTAACCGGAAACATAATACATGTGTGAATACATAAACAAACAGGTTGTCACTAGTATGCCTCTACTTGACTAGCTCGTTGATCAAAGATGGTTATCTTTCCTAACCATGGACATGAGTTGTCATTTGATTAACGGGGTCACATCATTAGGAGAATGATGTGATTGACATGACCCATTCCGTTAGCTTAGCACCCGATCGTTTAGTATGTTGCTATTGCTTTCTTCATGACTTATACATGTTCCTATGACTATGAGATTATGCAACTCCCGTTTAGCGGAGGAACACTTTGTGTGCTACCAAACGTCACAACGTAACTGGGTGATTATAAAGGTGCTCTATAGGTGTCTCCAAAGTTACTTGTTAGGTTGGCGTGTTTCGAGAATAGGATTTGTCACTCTGATTGTCGGAGAGGTATCTCTGGGCTCTCTCGGTAATGCACATCACTTAAGCCTTGCAAGCATTGCAACTAATGAGTTAGTTGCGGGGTGATGTATTAAGGAACAAGTAAAGAGACTTGCTGGTAACGAGATTGAACTAGGTATTGTGATACCGACGATCGAATCTTGGGCAAGTAACATACCGATGACAAAGGGAACAACGTATGTTGTTATGCGGTTTGACCGATAAAAGATCTTTGTAGAATATGTGGGAGCCAATATGAGCATCCAGGTTCCGCTATTGGTTATTGACCGGAGACGTGTCTCGGTCATGTCTACATAGTTCTCGAACCCATAGGGTCTGCACGCTTAATGTTTCGATGACAGTTATATTATGAGTTTATATGTTTTGATGTACCGAAGGTTATTCAGAGTCCCGGATGTGATCACAGACATGACGAGGAGTCTCGAAATGGTCGAGACATGAAGATTGATATATTGGAAGCCTATGTTTGGATATCGGAAGTGTTCCGGGTGAAACCGGGATTTTATCGGAGTACCGGGAGGTTACCGGAACCCCCCGGGGGCTTAATGGGCCTACACGGGCCTTAGTGGAAATAGAGGGCATCAAGGGGAGTGTGGGGCGCGCCCCCAAGGCCTAAACCTTATTGGTTTAGGGCAAGGGGGGCCGGCCCCCTCTTTCCTTTTCCCCCTCTCTCTTTCCTTCTCCCAAGTCCTAATCCAACTAGGAAGGGGGGGGGATCCTACTCCCGGTGGGAGTAGGACTCCTCCTGGCGCGCCTCCTCCCTGGCCGGCCGCACCCCCCATTTTGCTCCTTTATATATGGGGGCAGGGGGGCACCCCATAGACACAAAAATTGATCGTTTGATCTTTTAGCCGTGTGCAGTGCCCCCATCCACCATAGTACACCTCGATATTACTGTAGCGGTGCTTAGGCAAAGCCCTGCGTCGTTAGAACATCAACATCGTCACCAAGCCGTCGTGCTGACGAAACTCCCCCTTAAACACTCGGTTGGATCGGAGTTCGAGGGACGTCATCGGGCTGAACGTGTGCTGAACTCGGCGGTGCCGTATGTTCGGTACTTGATCGGTCGGATCGTGAAGATGTACGACTACATAAAGCGCGTTGCGCTAACGCTTCCGCTTTCGGTCTACGAGGGTACATTGACAACACTCTCCCCTCTTGTTGCTATGCATCACCTGCATGTGCGTAGGATTTTTTTTGAAATTACTACGTTCCCAAATAGTGGCATCAGAGCCAGGTTACATGCATAGATGTCATATGCACGAGTAGAACACAAGTGAGTTGTGGGCGATATAAGTCATACTGCTTACCAGCATGTCATACTTTGGTTCGGCGGTATTGTTGGATGAAGCGGCCCGGACCGACATTACGCGTACGCTTACGCGAGACTGGTTCTACCGACGTGCTTTGCACACAGGTGGCTGGCGGGTGTCAGTTTCTCCAACTTTAGTTGAACCGAGTGTGGCTACGCCCGGTCCTTGCGAAGGTTAAAACAGCACCAACTTGACAAACTATCGTTGTGGTTTTTATGCGTAGGTAAGAACGGTTCTTGCTAAGCCCGTAGGAGCCACATAAAACTTGCAACAACAAAGTAGAGGACGTCTAACTTGTTTTTGCAGGGCATGTTGTGATGTGATATGGTCAAGACATGATGCTAAATTTTATTGTATGAGATGATCATGTTTTGTAACCGAGTTATCGGCAACTGGCAGGAGCCATATGGTTGTCGCTTTATTGTATGCAATGCAATCGCCCTGTAATGCTTTACTTTATCACTAAGCGGTAGCGACAGTCGTAGAAGCATAAGATTGGCGAGACGACAATGATGCTACGATGGAGATCAAGGTGTCGCGCTGGTGACGATGGTGATCATGACGGTGCTTCAGAGATGGAGATCACACGCACAAGATGATGATGGCCATATCATATCACTTATATTGAGTGCATGTGATGTTTACCTTTTATGCATCTTATCTTGCTTTGATTGACGACAGCAATATAAGATGATCTCTCACTAAATTTCAAGATAAAAAGTGTTCTCCCTGAGTGTGTACCATTGCCAAAGTTCGTCGTGCCCAGACACCACGTGATGATCGGGTGTGATAAGCTCTACGTCCATCTACAACGGGTGCAAGCCAGTTTTGCACACGCAGAATACTCATGTTAAAGTTGACGAGCCTAGAATATGCAGATATGGCCTCGGAACACTGAGACCGAAAGGTCGAGCGTGAATCATATATTAGATATGAACAACATAGTGATGTTCACCATTGAAAACTACTCCATTTCACATGATGATCGGTTATGGTTTAGTTGATTTGGATCACGTGATCACTTAGAAGATTAGAGGGATGTCTTTCTAAGTGGGAGTTCTTAAGTAATATGATTAATTGAACTTAAATTTATCATGAACTTAGTACCTGCTAGTATCTTGCTTGTCTATATTTGATTGTAGATAGATGGCCCGTGCTGTTGTTCCGTTGAATTTTAATGCGTTCCTTGAGAAAGCAAAGTTGAAAGAATTACACGGACTGGGTCTGTAACTTGAGGATTATCCTCATTGCTGCTTAGAAGAATTACGTCTTGGAAGCACCGCTGAGTGCCAGGCCTGCTGTTGATGCAACTGACGACGTTAAGAACGTCTGGCAGAGCAAAGCTGATGACTACCCGATAGTTCAGTGTGCCATGCTTTACGGCTTAGAACCGGGACTTCAACGTCGTTTTGAACGTCATGGAGCATATGAGATGTTCTAGGAGTTGAAGTTAATATTTCAAGCAAATGCCCGGATTGAGAGATATGAAGTCTCCAATAAGTTCTACAGCTACAAGATGGAGGAGAATAGTTCTGTCAGTGAACATATACTCAGAATGTCTGGGTACCGTAAACACTTAACTCAGCTGGGAGTTAATATTCCGGTTGATAGTGTCATTGACAGAGTTCTACAATCACTGCCACCAAGCTACAAGAGCTTCGTGATGAACTATAATATGCAAGGGATGAATAAGACAATTCCCGAGCTCTTCGCAATGCTAAATGCAGCGGAGGTAGAAATCAAGAAGGAGCATCAAGTGTTGATGGTCAATAAGACCACCAGTTTCAAGAAAAAGGGTAAACGGAAGAAGAAGGGGAACTTCAAGAAGAACAGTAAGCAAGTTGCTGCTTAGGACAAGAAACCCAAGTCTGGACCTAAGCCTAAAACTGAGTGCTTCTACTGCAAGCAGACTGGTCACTAGAAGCGGAACTGCCCCAAGTATTTGGTGGATAAGAAGGATGGCAAGGTGAACAAAGGTATATGTGATATACATGTTATTGATGTGTACGTTAATAGAGCTCGCAGTAGCACCTGGGTATTTGATATTGGTTCTGTTGCTAATATTTGCAACTCAAAACAGGGACTGCGGATTAAGCGAACACTGGCAAAGGACGAGGTGACGATGCGTGTGGGAAATGGTTCCAAAGTCGATGTGATCGCAGTCGGCACGCTACCTCTACATCTACCTTCGGGGTTAGTATTAGACCTAAATAATTGTTATTTGGTGCTAGGGTTGAGCATGAACATTATATCTGGATCTTGTTTGATGCGAGACGGTTATTCATTTAAATCAAAGAATAATGGTTGTTCTATTTATATGAGTAATATCTTTTATGGTCATGCACCCTTGAAGAGTGGTCTATTTTTGATGAATCTCGATAGTAGTGATACACATATTCATAATGTTGAAACCAAAAGATGCAGAGTTGATAATGATAGTGCAACTTATTTGTGGCACTGCCGTTTAGGTCATATCTGTGTAAAGCGCATGAAGAAACTCCATATTGATGGACTTTTGGAACCACTTGATTATGAATCACTTGGTACTTGCGAACCGTGCCTCATGGGAAAGATGGCTAAAACGCCGTTCTCCGGAACTATGGAGAGAGCAACAGATTTGTTGGAAATCATACATACATATGTATGTGGTCTGATGAATGTTGAGGCTCGTGGCGGATATCATTATTTTCTCACCTTCATAGATAATTTAAGCAGATATATATGGGTATATCTACTTAATGAAGCATAAGTCTGAAACATTTGAAAAGTTCAAAGAATTTCAGAGTGAAGTTAAAAATCATCGTAACAAGAAAATCTAGTTTCTACGATCTGATCGTGGAGGAGAATATTTGAGTTACGAGTTTGGTCTACATTTGAAACAATGCGAAATAGTTTCGCAACTCAAGCCACCCGGAACACCACAGCGTAATGGTGTGTCCGAATGTCGTAATCGTACTTTACTAGATATGGTGCAATCTATGATGTCTCTTATAGATTTACCGCTATCATTTTGGGGTTATGCTTTAGAGACATCCACATTCACATTAAATACGGCACCATCGAAATCCGTTGAGATGACGCCTTATGAACTGTGGTTTAGCAAGAAACCAAAGTTGTCATTTCTGAAAGTTTGGGGCTGCGATGCTTATGTGAAAAAGCTTCAACCTGATAAGCTCGAACCCAAATCGGAGAAATGTGTCTTCATAGGATACCCAAAGGAGACTGTTGGGTACACCTTCTATCACAGATCCGAAGGCAAGACATTCATTGCTAAGAATGGATCCTTTCTAGAGAAGGAGTTTCTCTCGAAAGAAGTGAGTGGGAGGAAAGTGGAACTTGATGAGGTAACTATACTTGCTCCTCTATTGGAAAGTAGTTCATCACAGAAACCGGTTTTTGTGACGCCTACACCAATTAGTGAGGAAGTTAATGATGATGATCATGGAACTTCAGATCAAGTTACTACTGAACCTCGTAGATCAACCAGAGTAAGATCCACACTAGAGTGGTACGGTAATCCTGTTCTGGAAGTCATGCTACTAGATCATGATTAACCTACAGACTATGAAGAAGCGATGGGGAGCCCAGATTCCGAAAAATGGCTTGAGGCCATGAAATCTGAGATGGGATCCATGTATGAGAACAAAGTATGGACTTTGGTTGACTTGCCCAATGATCGGCAAGCAATTGAGAATAAATGGATCTTCAAGAAGAAGACTGACGCTGACGGTAATGTTACTGTGTACAAAGCTCGACTTGTTGCAAAAGGTTTTCGACAAGTTCAAGGGATTGACGATGATGAGACTTTCTCACCCGTAGCGATGCTTAAGTCTGTCCGAATCATGTTAGCAATTGCTGCATTTTATGATTATGAAATTTGGCAAATGGATGTCAAAACTGCATTCCTGAATGGATTTCTGGAAGAAGAGTTGTATATGATGCAACCGGAAGGTTTTGTCGATCCAAAGGGAGCTAACAAAGTGTGCAAGCTCCAGCGATCCATTTATGGACTGGTGCAAGCCTCTTAGAGTTGGAATAAACGCTTTGATAGTGTGATCAAAGCATTTGGTTTTATACAGACTTTTGGAGAAGCCTGTATTTACAAGAAAGTGAGTGGGAGCTCTGTAGCATTTATGATATTATATGTGGATGACATATTGCTGATTGGAAATGATATAGAATTTCTAGATAGCATAAAGGGATACTTGAATAAGAGTTTTTCAATGAAAGACCTCGGTGAAGCTGCTCACATATTGGGCATCAAGATCTATAGAGATAGGTCAAGATGCTTAATTGGACTTTCACAACGCACATACCTTGACAAAGTTTTGAAGAAGTTCAAAATGGATCAAGCAAAGAAAGGGTTCTTGCCTGTGTTACAAGGTGTGAAGTTGAGTAAGACTCAATGCCCGACCACTGCAGAAGATAGAGAGAAAATGAAAGATGTTCCCTATGCCTCAGCAATAGGCTCTATCATGTATGCAATGCTGTGTACCAGACCTGATGTGTGCCTTGCTATAAGTCTAGCAGGGAGGTATCAAAGTAATCCAAGAGTGGATCACTGGACAACGGTCAAGAACATCCTGAAATACCTGAAAAGGACTAAGGATATGTTTCTCTTTTATGGAGGTGACAAAGAGCTCATCGTAAACGGTTACGTTGATGCAAGCTTTAACACTGATCCAGACGATTCTAAATCACAAACCGGATACGTGTTTACATTGAACGGTGGAGCTGTCAGTTGGTGCAGTTCTAAACAAAGTGTTGTGGCGGGATCTACATGTGAAGCGGGATACATAGCTGCTTCTGAAGCAGAAAATGAAGGAGTCTGGACGAAGGAGTTCATATCCGATCTAGGTGTCATACCTAGTGCATCGGGTCCAACGAAAATCTTTTGTGATAATACTGGTGCAATTGCCTTAGCGAAGGAATCCAGATTTCACAAGAGAACCAAGCACATCAAGAGACGCTTCAATTCCATCCGGGATCTAGTCCAGGTGGGAGACAAAGAAATTTGCAAGATACATACGGTTCTAAATGTTGCTGATCCGTTGACTAAGCCTCTTCCACGAGCAAAACATGATCAACACCAAGGCTCCATGGGTGTTAGAATTAGTACTGTGTAATCTAGATTATTGACTCTAGTGCAAGTGGGAGACTGAAGGAAATATGACCTAGAGGCAATAATAAAGTTATTATTTTTTCCTTATATCATGATAAATGTTTATTATTCATGCTAGAATTTTATTAACCGGAAACATGATACATGTGTGAATACATAGACAAACAAGTTGTCACTAGTATGCCTCTACTTGACTAGCTCGTTGACCAAAGATGGTTATGTTTCCTAACCATGGACATGAGTTGTCATTTGATTAATGGGGTCACATCATTAGGAGAATGATGTGATTGACATGACCCATTCCGTTAGCTTAGCACCCGATCGTTTAGTATGTTGCTATTGCTTTCTTCAGGACTTATACATGTTCCTATGACTATGAGATTATGCAACTCCCGTTTACCGGAGGAACACTTTGTGTGCTACCAAACGTCACAACGTAACTGGGTGATTATAAAGGTGCTCTACAGGTGTCTCCAAAGGTACTTGTTGGGTTGGCGTATTTCGAGATTAGGATTTGTCACTCCGATTGTCGGAGAGGTATCTCTGGGCCCTCTCAGTAATGCACATCACTTAAGACTTGCAAGCATTGCAGCTAATGAGTTAGTTGTGGGATGATGTATTACGGAACGAGTAAAGAGACTTGCCGGTAACGAGATTGAACTAGGTATTGAGATACCGACGATCGAATCTCGGGCAAGTAACATACCGATGACAAAGGGAACAACGTATGTTGTTATTCGGTTTGACCGATAAAAGATCTTCGTAGAATATGTGGGAGCCAATATGGGCATCCAGGTTCCTCTATTGGTTATTGACCGGAGACGTGTCTCGGTCATGTCTACGTAGTTCTCGAACCCGTAGGGTCCGCACGCTTAACGTTTCGATGACAGTTATATTATGAGTTTATATGTTTTGATGTACCGAAGGTTGTTCGGAGTCTCGGATGTGATCACGGACATGATGAGGAGTCTCAAAATGGTCGAGACATGAAGATTGATATATTGGAAGCCTATGTTTGGATATCGGAAGTGTTCCGGGTGAAATCGGGATTTTACCGGAGTACCGGGAGGTTACCGGAACCCCCCGGGGGCTTAATGGGCCTACATGGGCCTTTGTGGAAATAGAGGGCAGCAAGGGGAGTGTGGGGCGCGCCCCCCCAAGGCCCAAACCGAATTGGTTTAGGGCAAGGGGGGCCGCCCCCCCCTCTTTCCTCTCCCTCCTCTCTCTTTCCTTCTCCCAAGTCCTAATCCAACTAGGAAAGAGAGGGGGGGGGGGAATCCTACTCCCGGTGGGAGTAGGACTCCTCCTGGCGCGCCTCCTCCCTGGTCGGCCGCACCCCCCTTTTGCTCCTTTATATACGGGGGTAGGGGGCACCCCATAGACACAACAATTGATCGTTTGATGTTTTAGCTGTGTGCGGTGCCCCCCTCCACCATAGTCCACCTCGATATTACTGTAGCGGTGCTTAGGCAAAGCCCTGCATCGGTAGAACATCAACATCGTCACCACGCCGTTGTGCTAACGAAACTCTCCTTCAAACACTCGGCTGGATCGGAGTTCGAGGGACATCATCGGCTGAACGTGTGCTGAACTCGGAGGTGCCGTACGTTCGGTACTTGATCGGTCGGATCGTGAAGACGTACGACTACATCAACCGCGTTGTGCTAATGCTTCCGCTTTCGGTCTACGAGGGTACATGGACAACACTCTCCCCTCTCGTTGCTATGCATCACCATGATCTTGGATGTGCGTAGGAATTTTTTTGAAATTACTACATTCCCCAACAATAACAGCCCATAATGCAATAAATATTGATATAAAAGCGTGATGCAAAATGGACGTATCAACTCCCCCAAGCTTAGACCTCGCTTAGCCTCAAGCGAAAAGCCGAAATCGAAAAATATGTCCACATGTTTAGAGATAGAGGTGTTGATAAAAATAAAATATGGACATGAGGGAATCATGATCATTCTTAGAATAGCAACTTATATAATTCTTGTCATATAATATTGTATGCTAGAGTAATAATTCAATCACAATATCAAGTATGAATCGTAAACTTCATTGAAAACTAACAAACTATAATCTCAGTCATTGAAGCAATTGCAATTTATCATAACATAGGAAAGAGTCAATGTATAAGAGCTTTTCAGCAAGTCCACAAACTCAACTATCATATAATCTTTCACAATTGCTGACACTCACGCAATACTTATGGGTATGGAGTTTTAATCGGACACAGAGAAAGATAGGGGCTTATAGTTTTGCCTCCCAACGTTTTACCTTAAGGGTAATGTCAACAGTAATAGTTCATGAAAACTCACATCCAATTAGCCATATGTACCAGGATCTTTCCAACATATTGTGCTTGCCAAAGGATAAAATGTAAAAAGGAAGGGTGAAGATCACCATGACTCTTATGCAATGTAGGAGATAAAAGTAAAATATAGGCCCTTTGCAGAGGGAAGCAGAGGTTGTCATGCGCTTTTATGGTTGGATGCACAAAATCTTAATGCGAAAGAACGTCACTTTATATTGCCACTTGTGATATGGACCTTTATTATGTAGTCTGTCACTTCTATTACTTCCATATCACACAATCATATAAAGCTTATTTCCTCCACACCAATCAATCATACATATTTAGAGAGCAATTTTTATTGCTTGCACCGATGACAACTTACTTGATGGATCTTACTCAATCCATAGGTAGATATGGTGGACTCTTATGGCAAGACTGGTTTAAGGGTATTTGGAAGCACAAGTAGTATCTCTACTTGGTGCAATGAATTTTGGCTAGCATGAGGGGGAAAAGCAAGCTCATCATGTTGGAAGATCCAAGACAATATAATTCATCTCAGATGTAAGAAAACATAACCCATTATGCTGTCTACCTTGTCCAATGTCAACTCTTTAGCATGTCATATTTTAATGAGTGCTCACAATCATAAAAGATGTCCAAGATAGTATATCTATATGTGAAGACCTCTCTTTCTTTATTACTTCCTATTAATTGCAACGATGACCAAAACTGTGTTTGTCAACCCTCAACAACTTTTATTCATCATACTCTTTCTATGTGAGCTCATTACTCTCCATAAGATTCACATGATCTCTTTGTTTCTTTTATTTCTTTCTCTTTTCTTCTATTCCCTTAGGATCATGACAAAATAATCAAGCCCTTGACTCAACACTAATCTTTATTATATAGCTCACGGACTCGATTACATAGAAGGATAATAAAGCAAAACTCACAACTAGATCATACTAAGAACTTTTATTCTACTAGATCAAGATATTACCAAAAGGATCGAACTAAGAAAAACGATAAAGATAAAAGTGATGGTGATATGATACTGGGGCACTCCCCCAAGCTTGGCAGTTGCCAAGTGGAGTGCCCATACCAGATACTCAATTCTTCTTTGTTGGTGGAGACGGTGAAGATTTTGTTGATGGCGTAGGCTTCTTCCTTAATTTGCGCTTGAGGACAGAATTTTGGTCCCTTAGGTCCTCGATCTCCTGCTCCAAGCTCAGTATCTTTTTGCATAGTTCCTGATTGTTCTCCTGCGAGAGGCGAAAAGGGATAAACTCGATCTTGGGTTTCTTTAACCTATCCGGGAGGCTTGAATTTTTGAACTCCACATGCATGTCCCCAGGTTGAGGTAGTGGGACTTCATCTTCATCTGAGCTCATCTCCCCCTTTCGCTTAGGTTCATAGTCCTCTTCTTCTTCCGTAGTCCAACTGCAATGATCCACATCCCCATAGACCTTAGGATCTGCGAGGTAATCAGCTACGTAGTTTTCTCCTTCCGAATCCTGGGACGACATGTTTCTCTATCTGCAGCAGGACAGCTCAAAACAAAGACAAGAGATTTTTGCGTGATACGGGAGTCAAAACCCCCGGGAGATTATATAATGAATTTTTACCGGCCAAAATACGTGTCGTGTACGAAAATGGAGTCCAGAGAGCACACGAGGTGCCCACGAGGTAGGGGGGCACACCCAGTAGGGTAGGACGCGCCCTCCACCCTCTTGGAGCCCTCGTGTCCTTCCCGGACTGCTGCTTATTTTTCTATTTTTCTAAATATTCCAAAACGGAGAAATATTGCCTTACAAACTGTTTTGGAGTCGGTTTACTTACCGTACCACATACCCATTCCTTTTCGGAGTCTGAAACGTTTCGGCAAGTGTCCCTTATGTATTCCTCCGGGGTTATGGTTTCAATAACATTGGTTTCAACATTTATGGGATTACCTGAGATATAGTGTTTGATTCTTTGACCGTTTACCACCTTCGGATTTGTGCCTTCGAAGTTGTTGATTTTTATGGCACCGGAACGGTAGAACTCCTCGATAATGTAAGGACCTTCCCATTTAGAGAGAAGTTTTCCTGCAAAAAATCTTAAGCGAGAGTTGTATAGCAATACATAATCACCTACATTAAACTCACGCTTTTGTATCCTTTTGTCATGCCATCTTTTAACTTTTTCTTTAAACATCTTGGCATTTTCATAGCCTTAGGTTCTCCATTCATCAAGTGAGCTAATATCAAATAACCTCTTCTCACTAGCAATTTTAAAATCATAATTAAGTTCTTTAATAGCCCAATAAGCCTTGTGTTCTAGTTCGAGAGGTAAGTGACATGCTTTTCCATAGACCATTTTATACGGAGACATACCCATATGATTTTTATATGCAGTTCTATAGGCCCATAATGCATCATCAAGTTTCTTGGACCAATTCTTTCTAGACCTATTAACAGTCTTTTGCAAAATTAATTTGAGTTCTCTATTACTCTATTCTACTTGACCACTAGACTGAGGATGATAAGGAGATGCAATTCTATGATTAACATCATATTTAGCAAGCATTTTATGGAAAGCACCATGAATAAAGTGTGAACCACCATCAGTCATTAAATATCTAGGGACTTCAAACCTCAGGAAAATAACTTCTTTAAGCATTTTAATAGAAGTTTTATGATCAGCACTACTAGTTGGAATAGCTTCTACCCACTTAGTAACATAATCAACAACAACTAGAATATGTGTGTATCCATTGGAGGCAGGAAAAGGTCCCATATAATCGAAGCCCCAAACATCAAACGGTTCAATAACAAGTGAATAATTTCTTGATGTCTACTAATATTACCAATTCTTTGATAATCATCACAAGATAAGACAAACTTACGGGCATCCTTGAAGAGAGTAGTCCAATAAAAACCAGATTGCAGTACCTTATGTGCAATTCTATCTCCAGCATGGTGTCCTCCATAAGCTTCAAACTGACACTTGCGTAGGATCTATTCCTGTTCATGCTCAGGTACACAACATCTAATAACACCATCCACTCCTTTATAAAGATGTGGGTCATCCCAAAAGTAATGCCTCAAATCATAGAAGAACTTTTTCTTTTGCTGATATGTGAAACTAGGTGGTATAAACTTAGCAACAATGTAATTAGCATAATCAGCATACCATGGAGCAGTATGAGAAGCATTTATGACATTTAATTGCTCATCAGGAAAGCTATCATCAATAGGTAGTGGGTCATCAACCATATTTTCTAACCTAGACAAGTTGTCTGCAATGGGGTTCTCAGCTCCTTTTCTATCAACGATATGTAAATCAAATTCTTGTAGCAAGAGAACCCATCTAATAAGTCTAGGTTTGGGATTGTGATGCTTATATGAAAAAGTTTCATCCTGATAAGCTCAAACCCAAATCGGAGAAATATGTCTTCATAGGATACCCAAAGGAGACTATTGGGTACACCTTCTATCACAGATCCGAAGGCAAGACATTCGTTGCTAAGAATGGATCCTTTCTAGAGAAGGAGTTTCTCTTGAAAGAAGTGAGTGGGAGGAAAGTAGAACTTGATAAGGTAATTGTACCTTCTCCCTTATTGAAAAGTAGTTCATCACAAGAAATCTGCTCCTGTGACTACTACACCAATTAGTGAGGAAGACTAATGATAATGATCATGTAACTTCAGATCAAGTTAATACCGAATCTCGTAGGTAAACCAGAGTGAGATCCGCACCAAAGTGGTACGGTAATCCTGTTCTGGAAGTCATGTTACTAGACCATGACGAACTTGCGAACTATGAGGAAGCGATGATGAGCCTAGATTCCACGAAATGGCCCGAGGCCATGAAATCTGAGATGAGATCCATGTATGAGAACAAAGTATGGACTTTGATTGACTTTCCCAATGATCGGCGAGCCATTGAGATTAAATGGATCTTCAAGAGGAAGACGGACGCTGATAGTAGTGTTACTATCTACAAAGCTAGAATTGTCGCAAAAAGGTTTTTGACAAGTTCAAGGTGTTGACTATGATGAGAGTTTCTCACTCGTATCTATGCTTAAGTCTGCCTGAATCATGTTAGCAATTGCCGCATTTTATGAAATCCAGCAAATGGATATCAAAACTGCATTCCTGAATGGATTTCTAGAAGAAGAGTTGTATATGATGCAACCGGAAGGTTTTGTCGATCCAAAAGGAGCTAACAAAGTGTGCAAGCTCCAGCGATCCATTTATGGACTGGTGCAAGCCTCTCGGAGTTGGATTAAACGCTTTGATAGTATGATCAAAGCATATAGTTTTATACAGACTTGCGGTGAAGCCTGTATTTACAAGAAAGTGAGTGGGAGCACTAGAGCATTTCTGATAAGTATATGTGAATGACATATTGTTGATCGGAATTAATGTAGACTTATTCTGCAAAGCATAAAGGAGTGTTTTTAAAGAAGTTTTTCAAAGAAAGACCTCGGTGAAGTTGCTTACATATTAAGCATCAAAATCTATAGAGATAGGTCAAGACGCTTGATAAGTTTTTTCAATGAGTACATACCTTGACAATATTTTGAAGTAGTTCAAAAATGGAACAGTCAAAGAAAGAGTTCTTGGCTGTGTTACAAGGTACGAAATTGAGTAAGACTCAAAGCCTGACCACGACAGAAGATAGAAAGAGAATGAAAGTCATTCCCTATGCCTCAGCCATAGGTTCTATAAAGTATGCCATGATGTGTACCAGATCTATTGTATACCCTACACTGTGTTAAGCAAGGGAGTACAATAGTGATCTAAGAGTAGATCACTGGACATTGGTCAAAATTATCCTTAGTGGAATAAGGAAATATTTCTCGATTATGGAGGTGACAAAAGGTTCGTCGTAAAAAGTTACGTCGATGCAAGTTTTGACACAGATCTGGATGACTCTAAGTCTTGATCTAGATACATATTGAAAGTGGGAGCAATTAGCTAGAGTAGCTTCGTGCAGAGCATTGTAGACAAAGAATTCGCAAAATACTTACGGATCTGTATGTGACAGACCCGTTGACTAAAATTATCTCACAAGCAAAACATGATCACACCTTAGTACTCTTTGGGTGCTAATCACATCAATGATGTGAACTAGATTATTGACTCTAGTGAACCCTTTGGGTATAGGTCACATGACGATGTGAACTATGGGTGTTAATCACATGGTGATGTGAACTCTTAGTGTTGAATCACATGGCGATGTGAACTAGATTATTGACTCTAGTGCAAGTGGGAGACTGAAGGAAATATGCCCTAGAGGCAATAATAAAGTTATTATTTATTTCCTTATATCATGATAAATTTTTATTATTCATGCTAGAATTGTATTAACCGGAAACATAATACATGTGTGAATACATAGACAAATAGAGTGTCACTAGTATGCCTCTACTTGACTAGCTCGTTAATCGAAGATGGTTATGTTTCCTAACCATAAACAAAAGAGTTGTTATTTGATTAACGGGATCACATCATTAGGAGAATGATGTGATTGACATGACCCATTCCATTAGCTTAGCACCCGATCGTTTAGTATGTTGCTATTGCTTTCTTCATGACTTATACATGTTCCTATGACTATGAGATTATGCAACTCCCGTTTGCCGAGGAACACTTTGTGTGCTACCAAACGTCACAACGTAACTGGGTGATTATAAAGGAGCTCTACAGGTGTCTCCAAAGGTACATGTTGGGTTGGCGTATTTCGAGATTAGGATTTGTCACTCCGATTGTCGGAGAGGTATCTCTGGGCCCTCTCGGTAATGCACATCACATAAGCCTTGCAAGCATTGCAACTAATGAGTTAGTTGTGAGATGATGTATTACGGAACGAGTAAAGAGACTTGCCGGTAACGAGATTGAACTAGGTATTAAGATACCGACGATCGAATCTCGGGCAAGTAACATACCGATGACAAAGGGAACAACGTATGTTGTTATGCGGTCTGACCGATAAAGATCTTCGTAGAATATGTGGGAGCCAATATGAGCATCCAGGTTCCGCTATTGGTTATTGACTGGAGACGTGTCTCGGTCATGTCTACATTGTTCTCGAACCCGTAGGGTCCGCACGCTTAAGGTTTCAATGACAGTTATATTATGAGTTTATGAGTTTTGATGTACCGAAGGAGTTCGGAGTCCCGGATGAGATCGGGGACATGACGAGGAGTCTCGAAATGGTCGAGACGTAAAGATCGATATATTGGACGACTATATTCGGACATCGGAAAGGTTCCGAGTGATTCGGGTATTTTTCGGAGTACCGGAGAGTTACGGGAATACGTATTGGGCCTTATTGGGCCATACGGGAAAGAAGAAAAAGGGCCTCAAGGGTGGCCGCACCCCTCCCCTTGGTCTGGTCCGAATTGGACTAGGGAAGGGGGGCGCCCCCTTCCTTCCTTCTCCTTTTCCCTTCCTCTTTTCCTATTCCATATGGGAGGTGGAATCCTACTAGGACTAGGGAGTCCTAGTAGGACTCCACACTTGGCGCGCCCCCTCCTAGGGCCGGCCTCCTCCTCCCTTGCTCCTTTATATACGGGGGCAGGGGGCACCTCTAGACACAAGTTGATCCACGTGATCATATTCTTAGCCGTGTGCGGTGCCCCCTTCCACCATAGTCCTCGATAATATTGTAGCGGTGCTTAGGCGAAGCCCTGCGACAGTAGTACATCAAGATCGTCACCACGCCGTCGTGCTGACGGAACTCTTCCCCGACACTTTGCTGGATCGGAGTCCGGGGATCGTCATCGAGCTGAACGTGTGCTAGAACTCGGAGGTGCCGTAGTTTCGGTGCTTGATCGGTCGGGCCGTGAAGACGTACGACTACATCAACCAAGTTAACGCTTCCGTTGTCGATCTACAAGGGTACGTAGATCACACTCTCCCCTCTCGTTGCTATGCATCACCATGATCTTGCGTGTGCGTAGGAATTTTTTTGAAATTACTACGTTCCCCAACAGTGGCATCCGAGCCTAGGTTTTATATGTTGATGTTATATGCACGAGTAGAACACAAGTGAGTTGTGGGCGATATAAGTCATACTGCTTACCAGCATGTCATACTTTGGTTCGGCGGTATTGTTGGACGAAGCGGCCCGGACCGACATTACGCGTACGCTTACGCGAGACCGGTTCTCCCGACGTGCTTTGCACAAAGGTGGCTAGCGGGTGACAGTTTCTCCAACTTTAGTTGAACCGAGTGTGGCTACGCCCGGTCCTTGCGAAGGTTAAAACAGCACCAACTTGACAAACTATCGTTGTGGTTTTGATGCGTAGGTAAGATTGGTTCTTGCTTAAGCCCGTAGCAGCCACGTAAAACTTGCAACAACAAAGTAGAGGACGTCTAACTTGTTTTTGCAGGGCATGTTGTGATGTGATATGGTCAAGACATGATGCTAAATTTTATTGTATGAGATGATCATGTTTTGTAACCGAGTTATCGGCAACTGGCAGGAGCCATATGGTTGTCGCTTTATTGTATGCAATGCAATCGCGCTGTAATGCTTTACTTTATCACTAAGCGGTAGCGATAGTCGTGGAAGCATAAGATTGGCGAGACGACAACGATGCTACGATGGAGATCAAGGTGTCGCGCCGGTGACGATGGTGATCATGACGGTGCTTCGAAGATGGAGATCACAAGCACAAGATGATGGTGGCCATATCATATCACTTATATTGATTGCATGTGATGTTTATCTTTTATGCATCTTATCTTGCTTTGATTGACGGTAGCATTATAAGATGATCTCTCACTAATTATCAAGAAGTGTTCTCCCTGAGTATGCACCGTTGCGAAAGTTCTTCGTGCTGAGACACCACGTGATGATCGGGTGTGATAGGCTCTACGTTCAAATACAACGGGTGCAAAACAGTTGCACACGCAGAATACTCAGGTTATACTTGACGAGCCAAGCATATACAGATATGGCCTCGGAACACGGAGACCGAAAGGTCGAGCGTGAATCATATAGCAGATATGATCAACATAGCGATGTTCACCAATGAAACTACTCCATCTCACGTGATGATCGGACATGGTTTAGTTGATTTGGATCACGTAATCACTTAGAGGATTAGAGGGATGTCTATCTAAGTGGGAGTTCTTAAGTAATATGATTAATTGAACTTAAATTTATCATGAACTTAGTCCTGGTAGTATTTTGCAAATTATGTTGTAGATCAATAGCTCGCGTTGTTGCTTCCCTGTGTTTATTTTGATATGTTCCTAGAGAAAATTGTGTTGAAAGATGTTAGTAGCAATGATGCGGATTGGATCCGTGATCTGAGGTTTATCCTCATTGCTGCACAGAAGAATTATGTCCTTGATGCACCGCTAGGTGACGGACCTATTGCAGGAGCAGATGCAGACGTTATGAACGTTTGGCTAGCTCAATATGATGACTACTTGATAGTTTAGTGCACCATGCTTAATGGCTTAGAATCGGGACTTCAAAGACGTTTTGAACGTCATGGAGCATATGAGATGTTCCAGGAGTTGAAGTTAATATTTCAAGCAAATACCCGAGTTGAGAGATATGAAGTCTCCAACAAGTTCTATAGCTAAAAGATGGAGGAGAATCGCTCAACTAGTGAGCATGTGCTCAGATTGTCTGAGTACTACAATCGCTTGAATCAAGTGGGAGTTAATCTTCCAGATAAGATAGTGATTGACAGAATTCTCTAGTCACCATCACCAAGTTAGTAGAACTTCGTGATGAACTATGATATGCAAGGGATAACGGAAACGATTCCCAAGCTCTTCGTAATGCGGAAATTGACGAAGGTAGAAATCGAGAAAAACATCAAGTGTTGATGGTAGACAAGACCACTAGTTTCAAGAAAAGGGCAGAGGGAAGAAGGGGAACTTCAAGAAGAACAGCAAGCAAGTTGCTGCTCAAGTGAAGAAGCCCAAGTCTGGTCCTAAGCCTGAGACTAAGTGTTTCTACTGCAAAGGGACTGGTCACTGGAAGCGGAACTACCCCAAGTGATTGGCAGATAAGAAGGATGGCAAAGTGAACATAAGTATATTTGATATACATGTTATTGATGTGTACTTTACTAGTGTTTATAGCAACCCCTCAATATTTGATACTAGTTCAGTTGCTAAGATTAGTAACTCGAAACGGGAGTTGCAGAATAAACAGAGACTAGTTAAGGGTGAAGTGACGATGTGTGTTGGAAGTGGTTCCAAGATTGATATGATCATCATCGCACACTCCCTATACTTTCGGGATTAGTGTTGAACCTAAATAAGTGTTATTTGGTGTTTGCGTTGAGCATGAATATGATTTGATCATGTTTATTGTAATACGGTTATTCATTTAAGTAAGAGAATAAATTGTTGTTCTGTTTACATGAATAAAACCTTATATGGTTACACACCCAATAAAAATAGTTCATTGGATCTCGATCGTAGTGATACACATAATCATAATATTGAAACCAAAAGATGCAAAGTTAATAATGATAGTGCAACTTATTTGTGGCACTGCCATTTAGGTCATATTGGAGTAAAGCGCATGAAGAAACTCCATGCTGATGGGCTTTTGGAATCACTTGATTATGAATCAGTTGATGCTTGCGAACCATGCCTCATGGGCAAGATGACTAAGACTCCGTTCTCCGGAACAATGGAGCGAGCAACAGATTTGTTGGAAATCATACATACTAATGTATGTGGTCCGATGAATATTGAGGCTCACGACAAGTATCATTATTTTCCGATCTTCACAGATGATTTGAGCAGATATGAGTATATCTACTTAATAAAACACAAGTATGGAATATTTGAAAAGTTCAAAGAATTTCAGAGTGAAGTGGAGAATCATCGTAACAAGAAAATAAAAGTTTCTATGATATGATCGCAGAGGTAAAATATTTGAGTTACGAGTCTGGCCTTCAGTTAAAACAATGTGAAATAGTTTCACTACTCACGCCACCTGGAACACCACAGCATAATGGTGTGTCCGAACATCATAACCGTACTTTATTAGATATGGTGCGATCTATGATGTCTCTTACCGATCTACCACTATCGTTTTGGGGTTATGCATTAAAGACAACTACATTCACGTTTAAAAGGGCACCATCTAAGTCCGTTGAGACGACACAATCTGAACTATGGTTTGGCAAGAAAATAAAGTTGTCGTTTCTTAAAGTTTGGGATTGTGATGCTTATATGAAAAAGTTTCATCCTGATAAGCTCAAACCCAAATCGGAGAAATATGTCTTCATAGGATACCCAAAGGAGACTATTGGGTACACCTTCTATCACAGATCCGAAGGCAAGACATTCGTTGCTAAGAATGGATCCTTTCTAGAGAAGGAGTTTCTCTTGAAAGAAGTGAGTGGGAGGAAAGTAGAACTTGATAAGGTAATTGTACCTTCTCCCTTATTGAAAAGTAGTTCATCACAAGAAATCTGTTCCTGTGACTACTACACCAATTAGTGAGGAAGACTAATGATGATGATCATGTAACTTCAGATCAAGTTAATACCGAATCTCGTAGGTAAACCAGAGTGAGATCCGCACCAAAGTGGTACGGTAATCCTGTTCTGGAAGTCATGTTACTAGACCATGACGAACTTGCGAACTATGAGGAAGCGATGATGAGCCTAGATTCCGCGAAATGGCTTGAGGCCATGAAATCTGAGATGAGATCCATGTATGAGAACAAAGTATGGACTTTGATTGACTTGCCCAATGATCGGCGAGCCATTGAGATTAAATGGATCTTCAAGAGGAAGACGGACGCTGATAGTAGTGTTACTATCTACAAAGCTAGAATTGTCGCAAAAAGGTTTTCGACAAGTTCAAGGTGTTGACTATGATGAGAGTTTCTCACTCGTATCTATGCTTAAGTCTGTCCGAATCATGTTAGCAATTGCCGCATTTTATGAAATCCAGCAAATGGATGTCAAAACTGCATTCCTGAATGGATTTCTGGAAGAAGAGTTGTATATGATGCAACCGGAAGGTTTTGTCGATCCAAAAGGAGCTAACAAAGTGTGCAAGCTCCAGCGATCCATTTATGGACTGGTGCAAGCCTCTCGGAGTTGGATTAAACGCTTTGATAGTATGATCAAAGCATATAGTTTTATACAGACTTGCGGTGAAGCCTGTATTTACAAGAAAGTGAGTGGGAGCACTACAACATTTCTGATAAGTATATGTGAATGACATATTGTTGCTCGGAAATAATGTAGAATTATTCTGCAAAGCATAAAGGAGTGTTTTTAAAGAAGTTTTTTAAAGAAAGACCTCGGTGAAGCTGCTTACATATTAAGCATCAAAATCTATAAAGATAGATCAAGACGCTTGATAAGTTTTTTCAATGAGTACATACCTTGACAATATTTTGAAGTAGTTCAAAAATGGAACAGTCAAAGAAAGAGTTCTTGGCTGTGTTACAAGGTATGAAATGGAGTAAGACTCAAAGCCCGACCACGGCAGAAGATAGAAAGAGAATGAAAGTCATTCCCTATGCCTCAGCCATAGGTTCTATGAAGTATGCCATGATGTGTACCGGATCTATTGTATACCCTACACCGTGTTAAGCAAGGGAGTACAATAGTGATCTAAGAGTAGATCACTGGACATTGGTCAAAATTATCCTTAGGGGAATAAGGAAATATTTCTCGATTATGGAGGTGACAAAAGGTTCGTCGTAAAAAGTTACCTCGATGCAAGTTTTGACACAGATCTGGATGACTCTAAGTCTCGATCTAGATACATATTGAAAGTGGGAGCAATTAGCTAGAGTAGCTCCGTGCAGAGCATTGTAGACATAGAATTCGCAAAATACTTACGGATCTGTATGTGACAGACCCGTTGACTAAAATTATCTCACAAGCAAAACATGATCACACCTTAGTACTCTTTGGGTGTTAATCACATAAATGATGTGAACTAGATTATTGACTCTAGTAAACCCTTTGGGTATAGGTCACATGACGATGTGAACTATGGGTGTTAATCACATGGTGATGTGAACTCTTAGTGTTGAATCACATGGCGATGTGAACTAGATTATTGACTCTAGTGCAAGTGGGAGACTGAAGGAAATATGCCCTAGAGGCAATAATAAAGTTATTATTTATTTCCTTATATCATGATAAATGTTTATTATTCATGCTAGAATTGTATTAACCGGAAACATAATACATGTGTGAATACATAGACAAACAGAGTGTCACTAGTATGCCTCTACTTGACTAGCTCGTTAATCGAAGATGGTTATGTTTCCTAACCATAAACAAAAGAGTTGTTATTTGATTAATGGGATCACATCATTAGGAGAATGATGTGATTGACATGACCCATTCCATTAGCTTAGCACCCGATCGTTTAGTATGTTGCTATTGCTTTCTTCATGACTTATACATGTTCCTATGACAATGAGATTATGCAACTCCCGTTTGCCGGAGGAACACTTTGTGTGCTACCAAACGTCACAACGTAACTAGGTGATTATAAAGGAGCTCTACAGGTGTCTCCAAAGGTACATGTTGGGTTGGCGTATTTCGAGATTAGGATTTGTCACTCCGATTGTCGGAGAGGTATCTCTGGGCCCTCTCGGTAATGCACATCACATAAGCCTTGCAAGCATTGCAACTAATGAGTTAGTTGTGACATGATGTATTACGGAACGAGTAAAGAGACTTGCCGGTAACGAGATTGAACTAGGTATTAAGATACCGACGATCGAATCTCGGGCAAGTAACATACCGATGACAAAGGGAACAACGTATGTTGTTATGCGGTCTGACCGATAAAGATCTTCGTAGAATATGTGGGAGCCAATATGAGCATCCGGGTTCCGCTATTGGTTATTGACTGGAGACGTGTCTCGGTCATGTCTACATTGTTCTCGAACCCGTAGGGTCCGCACGTTTAAGGTTTCAATGACATTTGTATTATGAGTTTATGAGTTTTGATGTACCGAAGGAGTTCGGAGTCCCGGATGAGATCGGGGACATGACGCGGAGTCTCGAAATGGTCGAGAGGTAAAGATCGATATATTGGACGACTATATTCGGACATCGGAAAGGTTCCGAGTGATTCGGGTATTTTTCGGAGTACCGGAGAGTTACGAGAATACGTATTGGGCCTTATTGGGCCATACGGGAAAGAAGAAAAAGGGCCTCAAGGGTGGCCGCACCCCTCCCCTTGGTCTGGTCCGAATTGGACTAGGGAAGGGGGGTGCCCCCTTCCTTCCTTCTCCTTTTCCCTTCCTCTTTTCCTATTCCATATGGGAGGTAGAATCCTACTAGGACTAGGGAGTCCTAGTAGGACTCCACACTTGGCGCGCCCCCTCCTAGGGTCGGCCTCCTCCTCCCTTGCTCCTTTATATACGGGGTAGGGGGGCACCTCTAGACACAAGTTGATCCACGTTATCATATTCTTAGCCGTGTGCGGTACCCCCTTCCACCATAGTCCTCGATAATATTGTAGCGGTGCTTAGGCGAAGCCCTGGGACAGTAGTACATCAAGATCGTCACCACGCCGTCGTGCTGACGGAACTCTTCCCCGGCACTTTGCTGGATCGAAGTCCGGGGATCGTCATCGAGCTGAACGTGTGCTAGAACTCGGAGGTGCCGTAGTTTCGGTGCTTGATCGGTCGGGTCGTGAAGACATACGACTACATCAACCAAGTTAACGCTTCCGTTGTCGATCTATAAGGGTATGTAGATCACACTCTCCCCTCTCGTTGCTATGCATCACCATGATCTTGCGTGTGCGTAGGAATTTTTTTGAAATTACTACGTTCCCAACAGCGGCATCCGAGCCTAGGTTTTATATGTTGATGTTATATGCACAAGTAGAACACAAGTGAGTTGTGGGCGATATAAGTCATACTGCTTACCAGCATGTCATACTTTGGTTCGGCGGTATTGTTGGACGAAGCGGCCCGGACCGACATTACGCGTACGCTTACGCGAGACCGGTTCTCCCGACGTGCTTTGCACAAAGGTGGCTAGCGGGTGACAGTTTCTCCAACTTTAGTTGAACTGAGTGTGGCTACGCCCGGTCCTTGCGAAGGTTAAAACAGCACCAACTTGACAAACTATCGTTGTGGTTTTGATGCGTAGGTAAGATTGGTTCTTGCTTAAGCCCGTAGCAGCCACGTAAAACTTGCAACAACAAAGTAGAGGACGTCTAACTTGTTTTTGCAGGGCATGTTGTGATGTGATATGGTCAAGACATGATGCTAAATTTTATTGTATGAGATGATCATGTTTTGTAACCGAGTTATCAGCAACTGGCAGGAGCCATATGGTTGTCGCTTTATTGTATGCAATGCAATCGCGCTGTAATGCTTTACTTTATCACTAAGCGGTAGCGATAGTCGTGGAAGCATAAGATTGGCGAGATGACAACGATGCTACGATGGAGATCAAGGTGTCACGCCAGTGACGATGGTGATCATGACGGTGCTTCGAAGATGGAGATCACAAGCACAAGATGATGGTGGCCATATCATATCACTTATATTGATTGCATGTGATGTTTATCTTTTATGCATCTTATCTTGCTTTGATTGACAGTAGCATTATAAGATGATCTCTCACTAATTATCAAGAAGTGTTCTCCCTGAGTATGCACGGTTGCGAAAGTTCTTCGTGCTGAGACACCACGTGATGATCGGGTGTGATAGGCTCTACGTTCAAATACAACGGGTGCAAAACAGTTGCACACGCAGAATACTCAGGTTATACTTGACGAGCTAAGCATATACAGATATGGCCTCGGAACACGGAGACCGAAAGGTCGAGCGTGAACCATATAGCAGATATGATCAACATAGCGATGTTCACCAATGAAACTACTCCATCTCACGTGATGATCGGACATGGTTTAGTTGATTTGGATCACGTAATCACTTAGAGGATTAGAGGGATGTCTATCTAAGTGGGAGTTCTTAAGTAATATGATTAATTGAACTTAAATTTATCATGAACTTAGTCCTGGTAGTATTTTGCAAATTATGTTGTAGATCAATAGCTCGCGTTGTTGCTTCCCTGTGTTTATTTTGATATGTTCCTAGAGAAAATTGTGTTGAAAGATGTTAGTAGCAATGATGCGGATTGGATCCGTGATCTGAGGTTTATCCTCATTGCTGCACAGAAGAATTATGTCCTTGATGCACCGCTAGGTGACAAACCTATTGCAGGAGCAGATGTAGACATTATGAACGTTTGGCTAGCTCAATATGATGACTACTTGATAGTTTAGTGCACCATGCTTAACGGCTTAGAATCGGGACTTCAAAGACGTTTTGAACGTCATGGACCATATGAGATGTTCCAGGAGTTGAAGTTAATATTTCAAGCAAATACCCGAGTTGAGAGATATGAAGTCTCCAACAAGTTCTATAGCTAAAAGATGGAGGAGAATCGCTCAAGCAGTGAGCATGTGCTCAGATTGTCTGGGTACTACAATTGCTTGAATCAATTGGGAGTTAATCTTCCAGATAAATAGTGATTGATAGAATTCTCTAGTCACCATCACCAAGTTAGTAGAACTTCATGATGAACTATAATATGCAAGGGATAACGGAAACGATTCCCAAGCTCTTCGTAATGCTGAAATTGACGAAGGTAGAAATCGAGAAAAACATCAAGTGTTGATGGTAGACAAGACCACTAGTTTCAAGAAAAGGGCAGAGGGAAGAAGGGGAACTTCAAGAAGAACAACAAGCAAGTTGCTGCTCAAGTGAAGAAGCCCAAGTCTGGTCCTAAGCCTGAGACTAGGTGCTTCTACTGCAAAGGGACTGGTCACTGGAAGCGGAACTACCCCAAGTGATTGGCGTATAAGAAGGATGGCAAAGTGAACATAAGTATATTTGATATACATGTTATTGATGTGTACTTTACAGGGGTGTATGCCATGTATTTTTTTGATCTTTGTGGTGATTAGCACAAGCTTGCAAAGTAGCTCTCGTGATGTTGCTGATTTCAGGGACTTAGAATTCTTCTAAGTCATTTCCCTGATGATATTTTTATGCCATGTATTCATGTTGCTACAGAGTGATCCATGCCTCTTTTGAGCATGTTCAGTAAGGATGTTTTTGAGATATTGTTATGCTCTATCCATCCATGTCTTTGTTTGCAATTATGGAGTGCCCTAGCATGACTCAATCTTGCTCCACTTTTGCTATAAAATGTTCCTGGCAGATTGTTTACATGTTAATCAATTTTGCCGAGGTTGTTGTAGTTTATCCATGCATGCTATGTGGTTGTTCTTGCCATGGTTAGCTACTTGATCATGTCTTGTTGCTGGGTGTATGCTTAGTTTATCATGCAATGCCTTGTGGTGAGGGCATCGAGCTCGCAAACATGCCTACATAACTCTGTTTTTTACATGCCCAGTTTTCTGCCAAGTCTGAATCTGTTAACAAAACTTGCTACGTTTACATGCTTGCCATTGTATTTTCTGATCCCTTTTGGCTTATGGTCAGGAAGGGACTTTTGTTATATGCTTTGAGTAGTATCATGCCATGCCTTGCTTTACCATGATATGTTCCTGTACCATATTGTTATCTTGCTCTAAACATTGCTTCCTGATGTTAAATCCTGGCATGTTGTTATTTTCACTAAGTCTGTGAACCTGATATCTTTTGCACTTTTGCCATGCTTGTTCGAACCTGCTATTGATTGAATTAGCCATAGCTCAGTGTTCATCTTTTGTCAAGCATCTTGAGTGGATCACTTCCATGTGCCTTGTTGCTATGTTAGAGTGCAGTAGCTTATTTTTCTTGATGCATTTAGATGGCATCGTGCTGTTAATCGCAGCTTAGTGCCATTATTGTTTTGCTTGCCATTTGCAAACCGTGCATCCGATTCCGGTGATCTTTATATCGACTTCGACTGAAATCAACTCATCTTTCCAGCGGCACTCTTGGTTTTCCAAGTTGAGGCCTGGTTCAATCTTTCCTTGCCGAAGCATGCACATGCATTGCATATCACATCCCGCATATCATGCCATGTTTTGCATCATGTTGCTTGTGCATTGCACCGTGGTTGATTGTGTCTCCCTTTGTTTGTGTTCTTGCTTTGGGTAGAGCCGGGAGACGAGCACGTGATCGAGGCACCCGTTGAGTATGCTTACGAGGATCAAGCCTACGTCAACTCGGAGAACTTTGCAGGAAAGATGACCATACCCTCGAAATCACTTCTATCTTTGCTTGCTAGATGCTCGCTCTATTGCTATGCCTATGCTATGATACCTACCACATGCTTTATCATGCCTCCCATATTGCCATGTAAAACCTCTAACCCACCTTGTCCTAGCAAACCGTTGTTTGGCTATGTTACCGCTTTGCCCAGCCCCTCTTATAGCGTTGCTAGTTGCAGGTGAAGATTGGAGTTTGTTCCTTGTTGGAACAAGTTTATTGTTGGGATATCACCATTATATCTTGTTTACTTTAATGCATATATACTTGGTAAGGGGTGGAAGGCTCGGCCTTATGCCTGGTGTTTTGTTCCACTCTTGTCGACCTAGTTTCCGTCATACCGGTGTTATGTTCCTTGATTTTGCGTTCCTTACATGGTTGGGTTATAATGGGAACCCCTTGACAGTTCGCCTTAAATAAAACTCCTCCAGCAAGGCCCAACTTTGGTTTTACCATTTGCCACCTAGCCTCTTTTACCTTGGGTTCCGCGGACTCAAGGGCCATCTTTATTTTAAACCCCCCAGGCCAGTGCTCCTCTGAGTGTTGGTCCAACCTGTTAGCTGCCGGTGGCCACCAGGGGCAACTCTGGGCTGGCCTACCGAAACCTTGGACAATCCGGTGTGCCCTGAGAACGAGATATGTGCAGCTCCTATCAGGATTTGTTGGCACATTCGGGTGGCTTTGCTGGTTTAGTTTTACCATTGTCGAGATGTCTTGTAACCGGGATTCTGAGTCTGATCGGGTCATCCTGGAGAAGGAATATCCTTCGTTGACCATGAGAGCTTGTGATGGGCTAAGTTGGGACACCCCTGCAAGGATTTGATCTTTTGAAAGCCGTGCCCGCGGTTATGGGCAGATGGGAATTTGTTAATGTCCGGTTGTAGAAAACCGAAACTTAACTTAATTAAAATGGATCAATAGCGTGTGTAGCCGTGATGGTCTCTTTTCGGCGGAGTCCGAGAAGAGAACACGGTCTCGGGTTTTGCTTGAACGTAAGTATTTCTAGGATCACTTCTTGATCATAGATTCTCGAACGTGCTTTGCCTTCTCTTCTCGCTCTCATTTGCGTAAGGTAGCCACCATATATGCTAGTGCATTGCTGCAGCTCCACCTCATACCTTTTACCTACCCATGAGCTTAAATAGTCTTGATCGCGAGGGTGTGAGTCCCCGTGACTCACAGGTTACTTCCAAAACCAGATGCAGGTGTCGATGATACCATTCCAAGAGATACGACTAAGCTCAAGAGGGAGCTCGATGAGGACTCAGGACGATATTATGTTTCATTTCCAAACGATCGGTAGTGGAGCCTAGTTGGGGCGATCGGGGATATCATGCATTTGGGGTTGTCTTTATTTTGGTTCCGTAGTCGGACCTTGATTGTATCTGGATGATTGTAATGCTATAATTTATGTATTGTGTGAAGTGGCGATTGTAAGCCAACTATGTACCTCTTTCTTATTCAGTACATGGGATGTGTAAAGATTACCCCTCTTGCGACATTGCCTACAATGCGATTATGCCTCTAAGTCGTGCTCCGACACGTGGGAGATATAGCCGCATCGTGGGTGTTACAAGTTGGTAATCAGAGCCTTCCCCGACTTAGGAGCCCCCTGCTTGATCGAATCTTTGGCGTTGTTGAGTCTAGAAAAAGTTTTGAGTCTTTTAGGATTATAAAGATCGGAGAGTAGGATTCTTTTACTCCTTAGTCCCTTTGTCGCTCTGGTGAGGCATCCTGACGTAGAGTTTTGATTCTTCTCTTCTCAAATTTCACTAAATTTTTTTTAGGATCACACGGGTATCTTGGAATCGTTCCGATGGTTTTGTGACGAGAACATTGTTCTTGGTGCCTCCTGACATTTAGGGGTTGTGGGCTTGTGGCAGTATCCAGGGGAGTTGAGCTCCGAGGTGTTGTCGTCACAATTTTATCGTCGTAGTTCTGGAATACCTGAGTTTCGCCGACATCGAAAATCTCTTTTATGCAGTTGTTGGTGTGATAACCTCGACACCACCCAGTACTGGGGCGGGAGTTCGGGAGTATTGCCATAACTCGTATAACGGATGCTTTTCGAAGGTTGAGGTAAATGATTTCCGAAGGTTTCTTGGTTATGAGTTGAAGGATGGATACAACTGGATGTAGGATTTGCTAGTTTTGGGTGAGATATTATGCTTCCCCTGTATCCCCAACACCTGATTGCATAACCGGAAATTTTCGGGAGTTTCATAGGTGGGAATTCTTGTAGCTCTAGTATTTCTTCCGCGGATATTTGGTTTGTGATTGGGTAATCCTTACCAAGTATTTGTTCATATCCGTACCTTGTTGTTTTATTCTTCTACCTCTATCTAAGTGGCTTCTCAATTTATGGAAGTGTGACCATTTAATTTGGAATGCATTCGTTCATTCTTGATCGAATGTTAAGGCTATATGTTGCAATTTCGATCCAGTTGATTCAACTTGAATATATGTCTTTGAAGATGCTAACGGATGTCACCCTCTTCAGGATGGCTCCTCCAACGCGTCTGAATCCGAATCCGCCGCCACCACCTCCACCTCCGGAGGCATGGCAAGCTGTGATGGCCTCTACCAACGCAAACACGCAGATGCTTATGCAACTCTTGAAAGAGCGCAACCAAGGAAATCAAGGCCATGGCAACAATCAGAATCAGTTTTGCTACACTCAACCAGTTCCTCGCAAACCAGCCAAAGACCTTCAGTAACTGTGTCGAGGCCACAAACGCTGATGATTGGCTCGTGGATATCTGCAAACATTTCGAGTGCAGCAACGTCAGGCCTGAGGACTTTGTCAAGTTTGCTTCGTTCCAACTCAAAGACCAAGCTGCAGAGTGGTATCAGCAATACAAAGATTCTAGAGGAGGTCATGTGATTACCTGGGATGAATTCCGCCAAGACTTCAAAGCTCACCACATTCCCCAGAGTGTTGTTGAGAGCAAGCGTGAGGAGTTCCGCAATCTGAAGCAAGGCAGCTTGTCTGTTTACCAATACAACATCATGTTCCAGAAGCTCCACTACTAGGAAAAGGCCTACTAATGGCGCACCTAATTTGGCCGTTAATGGCGCATTAGTGGTGCGCCATTAGTGCCACACCATTAGTATATTTTACTAATGGCGCACCACAGGTGCGCCATTAGTATCTGGTATACTAATGGCGCACCTCAGATGCGCCATTAGTATATACAACAGTGCGCCATTAGTATGCCTCCCAGGGGGCCATGTATACCCAGGTGCTTTGGCATACTAATGGCGCACAACAACAAGATGCGCCATTAGTAACTTCGGCATACTAATGGCACACTGTTTAATGATGCGCCATTAGTATCCTTTGGCATACTAATGGCGCACTGTGATGTGATGCGCCATTAGTATGAATATTAGGTTTTTTTTCTGTTTTTTGCATAGGTTACAAAATGTATAATTGGACAAAATATAGACAGCACACATCAACAACAGATTCATCGAATACAATAGAAGATTAGTCTCTGAATACAATTCATCATTTTAGTCTCCGAATACAATTCATCATATTAGTCTCCGAATTGAAAAGACCGAACAAAGATAGAACATTATATTACAAGTCTCGAGACCGCGAGTTTGTCTTCACATTACAAGTCGATATCGATCATCTAAACTACCATCACATAGAAGAGAGCTGCGGTCATCACGATGAGCATCATCACGATGAAACTCGTCTTCATCCGGTTCCTCCAACGCTCCCTCCCCTCTCCCGCTAGATAGCGGGCGTATCTAGATTCGGCCTCGGCCCTAGTGGTGTACCCTTTGTAACTGTTACCGCTGAATCAGTGAACCTGTCTCCGACACTCCTCCCAGTCGTCGTAGACTCCGGGAACCTTACCCTTGTACACGACATACCACGGCATCGCTATGCAGTAGCCAAACGAAACGTTAGTACCAATTCACAGACAATACATAAGCAATATATAAGTATGCAACAGAACGATCGGAAGAGAAAAGCAAGACATTAATAGCATCGATTACATCTAAGTTGAACGACTCTCGAAACCAAAGAGACATACTACAAGTTCATTAAAGTTTAATTACAACATGAGCCAATCGATGTTTCAGAACTAGACACAGCATCACTGCTTTCGACTCGACTCAAAGGACCAGAGCGTGGATGAAGCCGCCGTCTATCGTGGGAGTCATGAAACAACGGGCGTTGTCAGCCTGCATTTGTAGATTGTGTCGATGTCACTGTTGGACGGTTGATTTCTGAGGTAGAACTGCCCCGAGGTACGAAGGACATCTTGATGGATGATTTCCGCAAACTCCGACTGGATGCGAAAGAATTCTTGTCTGATGTCCGCGTCCTGGATTGCCGACACGCTCGCGGCCCAATCTTTGAGTCTACTCGGTAGCAGAAGTTGATGATGGTCCCGTACGATCGCCCGCATGTGATGGATGGCGTAGTAGGCACCCTTCTGACCGCCAGGCGGCTGCTTGACGCAGCAGAACATCGTATTGTGGGAGAACATGTGCTTGCCGTACTTACGAATAGGCCTGGTGAAGGTGCCTCCAGATTTGACGTAGCCGGGGAGAACATCATCAAGAACCTTCTTGACATTTGTGTAGTCTACGTTCGACTGACGGTCCGGGTCGAAATACGTGGCCATGGAATATTTGGGGCTTAGGAGGATGAGCGTGCAATGTGTGTCACTGCAGAAAACACGGAATGTTAAAAGAAAAACGATCGAAATCTAAGAATTCATATGTTACGGGGCGGTTGAGGGGAGGACTTACTCGGGAAAGTAAGGCACGAGGAAGTTATCCTTATCTTGGTTTGCCAGAATGACGCCTTCGAGGTAAGAACTCGCGACTTGCCGGTCCCCAGCGCTGCCCAAGATCTTGGCACGCATGTAGAAGGGGTCGACTATCACGATGTCCGGGGTCTTGTCGCGAATGATCCGCATCTCCATACTCAGCGAAAATAGCCGAACGAAGGTGTAGTGCAGCGGATGAAGGTTCAACATAGCGTGGATGTCATCAAACCGCAGGACGATCGTACCCCCGATGGAGTTATCCACAAAGCCCTTGCCCTCTGGCACCTTGGCCGCGAAAACCGGGTATGCCACATCCTTCTCTCCGAGACGCCGCTTCTCCAAAGAAAGAACACTGTCATGCAGACTCCGCATAGCACCGGTTGCAGCATCGAGCATATTTCTCGGTAGCATCGGCCTACCCGCCACATGCACCCTCCTCGAGATATCCTCAGGTGAAGGTGGCCCGTCCTGAGCACGGATCATACTCGGTGCCGGCTGGCCCGCACCCTTGTTAGTCTTTCTTTTGTGTGCCTTCTTCTTCTCCTATAATGGGACCGAGTTCTGCTCACAGACCGCCTTCTTGAGTGTGTTGGGGCTGATAATATTTCGCACCTCGAGTATCTGAGGCTCGGTGAAGTCGGCAGCTGGAGGCGTCTCCTGAGAGCTGAACGGCAGACAACACCCGTTGCAACTTGGCTTCTCCGCGGTACCAGCTAGATCGCGCACGTCTTTTGTTGGGTTGGGTTCTTGAGAAGGAGGCCCCATGAAGTCGCCACCGTACCCATGATCGGCAAAGTACTGATCAACGTTGGCAAATGTATCGTCGTCGTCGTTGTTCTGATCCTGTGCCATATGCATGTTTGGATCCAGTGGCATAGGGATGTCCGGCACCGTTGCAGCGGTCTTGCCATGGGGCCGACTTGGCGCCGGCACGACTGGCGGTGTTGTCTTTGGGGTGGTATCCCCCGCCCCCAAATGAATCTGGCTCTTCGGCCAAAGCAGGGGCCAGCTCAGGCAGGCGCTGAGGGTCATCACATCATCATCGTCGGCCCCGACGGGTCGAATCGGAGGTAACAACTCGTCGCAGCCTGGCAGCACCCGAACCAGTTGAACCCTAAACAAGTTGGGTGGCATCTGGGTACCGTGGAACAAGGGGTTGCCTGGTTGAACGATTTTGCCCTTGGCGACATCGACCAACTCGTTGTTCACGAAGTGCAGGAGAGTGCACGGAACGTCGGCGGCGCCCTGCGAAAACATGTAGGGCGTTAGGGATGCCCAGTCAAAGGCAAGGAGATGAAATCCTCGGCCAAGAGAGGCTTAATTAGTTACCGTGATGATGGCGTTGAGCTCGGCTAATGTCGAGGCACCGCCAACGGCGGGCGTGCAGTTGACGGAGGGGCCACTTGCTGCAGAGGTGTCGGCCGGCATACACCCAGGTGCATTAAGCTCCCGTGCCGGCGCCGGAGACACCAATGGCCCCGCCATCGCGTTCTGCGAGTTGCTGGCCATGAAGCTAGGAATCGGGGGCGGCCCCTGTTGGCCGCCTACAATCCACGCACTAATCCCCTGGATCAAGGTAGGCACAATGGCGGTGATCGTCGCTCCGAGTTGTTGTTGCACTTGCTCTTGGACAATCTCCGGAATCCGCGCCACCTGTGCCCTGAGTTCTTGAACCTCGCACGCCTGGCTTTTCGAGCTGGTCTTTTTCTCCTTTCGCCCACCAGTGTTATAGTATGACGACCATTTTGTCGACAAGCCTTTGCCGGCCACACGACCAGCTGATGTCGGCTTACTGAGCTTATCCTTGTTCTTCATTACATTCAACGCCCTATTTAGAGTGGTGTCCCAAGGGTTGCTCTTAGTCGACCCCGCGCTACTGCTTTCAGTCGCCTGCGGAAGGAATGTGAACCATTTAGAAATTTGGCTTCATTAATTAGAATGCGACCATATGGAGCTAATTACGCGGGGGTGTATTTCTTACCAGAACAAGCTCAAGCGCCCTGGTCTTCGGATCCGTGGTAAGCTCCTTTGTTTTCGGGTCCTTCTTGTACCGGGCCCTGACAAAGTTCCTGGTCTGCTTGTCACCGTATTTATCGAAGAGGGGCGGTAGGCCTTGCTCGGCACGGTCCACCTCCTCCTTGTCCCATATAGGCTCCGCCACTCTGTAACCGCCGGGACCGAGTGTGTGTTCCCCTAAGTTCAGCTCCCGCATTTCTTTCCCCCACTTACTTGATTCGGAGTTTGCGGTGCTCGAGCAATTGATCTTGAAGTCATTGTAGTCATCTTCGATGATCAAAGGATTTTTCTCCTTGATCTTCTCATAACTCTCACCTTTCTCGATCATTCTCTTCACATTGCTTTTCCCAGTAGACAGGGCCTTGCTCATCTTCGTGAGGGCAGCATTGTTCACTTTATTCCCTTTGAGGCTTGTGTTTTCAAATTCAGCGGGGAACTTGTATCGTTCGTGCAGCTTCATGAAGAGGAGGTTGCGCAAATTCCCTCGGTCAGGATGCCTTAGGTTCTCGGTGTTGATCGAGACGGTGCTCCGGAGAATGCACCCGAGCTGAAGCGAGTACCCCTTGACTATTCGTTCGGGCGCCGTTGGATTCCCGTCGGAGTCTACTTCAGTAACTTCCTCCTTGAGGGTGCGGAGCACGGTCGGGCGCCGGTCCTTCCGTTGCCTCTTCGGTTGGCTGCCATCTGTGCGTGCGCCGACATCATTAGTGGTGGCATCCTCGGCGGCACCATCAGTGGTGGCATCAGTGGGGTCATCCTCGGCGGTACCATCAGTGGTCTCAGGATCGATGGGGAAGGCGGCGTCCTCATACAAGTGAGGTTGTTCCTCCATCTCCTGGGACAACTTCCAGAATGCCTTGCCGCCCGAACCCCCGGCCTCATCGTTGTTGGCCATGTTTCTCTCTAAATAGGAACAAAGTTTGGTCAAAAAGTTGGTTATTGTCAAGGAACAAGATCATGGTCTCATCATTTAGGGTTTGTCGACACCGAGGCATCCTAAAAGCTAAGCTTTTATCATTGAGGGTTTTTCGACGCCGAGGCACCCTAAAAGCCTAAGCTTTCATCATTTCGGTTTTTATCGACACCGAGGCACCCTAAAAGCCATGCATTAGTCACAAGTACGCCGGGGCACTTGATCCTACTTAATTAACTAATAAGATACCCCGGCCCATGCATTAGTCACAAGTACCCCATATGTCCTATTTTTAGCAAAGTCATGCTAAAATTCACGGAAAATTTCAGCATGACCTTTGCTGAAAATAGGACATATGGAATTTGCCGGAACGGAAGTTAATCGACATTCCGGCAAACTCAAGGGCCTCTCGGGTGGACAAGGCAAAAAAGGCCTCCATCACAACATGGAAAATACATTGGCATGTGAAGAGGTGAAACAATATATGCATCTCCAAGCAGTATCATTCAACATTTTGGACAAACCACTACAAACAACATGAGACACTGAAAACAATTGCTACCAATGAATCTACACTTCTATAAGAAAATAAATCAGAAACTTAGTCTGTCATCATTAGGCAGCCACCATTAGTTATTCCGTTATGTTAAAGCAGAAATAGAAAAATAGACTGAAAACACTAAAATCAGAAACAAATCCAACTGTACAGGCCAATGCATATAGGAAAAGTAAGGGGTTGAACTTCATTTTTTTCAGGTTTTCTTGGGTGTATGAGGTCTGCTCTAATTTGTTTTGAAAAGTGAACCTGCTGTACTGGCCAATGCATATAGGAAAAGTGAACCTGCTGTACAGGCCAATGCATATAGGAAAATTAAGTCGTGGAGAGTTATTCATGATGTTCCTTGCCTTTTTTTGTCGAACAAACTTGATGCTTAAATTTTGGGTCTGAACATCAAGGATTACTTTGTACTAGTTTACAGAGACGGGGCAGAACAGTTACTTGTTGTATATATATTGCAATGTTTCTCCAATTTATCAGCTCTCAGTCATAGTAGTACAATATACTTGGTGTATTTATGGGTCCACTTAGCATGAAGGAGCTTGATCAAATTGAGAATCAAACAGAAATATCGTCAAGCATATCAGGTCAAAGAAGGCAAAAAACTTGTTACATAAGGTAAGGTTCAACAGCTTCAGAACTTTTTCTGTGATACAAATACTGCTTCAGTTTAAGAACATGTCTTAGTTTTGAATTCTCTTAGTGAAAACCTACTTCAGAGCATCTAAATGGTGATGTATCCACTGTAGTTAGGATTTAGCTCAACTTTTAAGAAAAAAATTCTATAGAGTTAGGTTCACTATATATGACAGTGTTGTTAGTGGTTCTGCCTTGCTTATGTCAAAGCCGCATATTTTTGGAGAATAAGGTATTCCTTGATGAGCTATTTGACCTTAGAAATAAGGTACTGATGGATCAGGAACTTCGTACAATCCTCACCCTAGATAGTATGCTCCTTCTGTTACTATTGTTTATTTAATGGCTAACAAAATGAGCTACAAGAGCAAGAATTGCAGGATCAAACCAAAAATTTGAGGAAGAAGAAAGTATCAGTTGGATTTGTTGTCGACGCCAATTCCCTACTGGAGCAGGATGTGCAGCAAGAGATGGAATAAAAGGACTATTCTGCATTGTTTTAACAATCCATCTACTAGCGTGACCATATCCCTCAGTTTTTGCTCATACAACACAAATGCATTTGGTGCATGAATTGAGCCAGTGCACCTGATACGTTCACACTCTACCATAGCCATCCGTCAAAAAATTGACAGTTACACCAAGACAGATAAATGGCTCTCTAAACACTCCATTCCTAACCTGATATGAGCATACAACGATCGGCCAGTATAAAGTGAGGCTTTTTGGCTCCCGGGCTCCATGAAGCCCAAATTTTATTAAAAATTGACCTTCTAAGTTTCAGAAACATCTGAGAATATACACAAGTACTTATAGATGTATACTAGATGTGTGTAAAATTTCATTATGAAGTAAGTTTTCATGTGAGTTGTACAAAAAAAATCATGTACTTCTATAGAGAATAGTACATGTGCTAGAAATACATGATTTTGTTAGTATTGCCTAGCTCGCACATTTGTGTATTTTATAGCCAAATGGTATAAATCCATAGGTATGTGTGCATTTTTTAGAATTTTTTGAAACCTTAAAATTATAACTTTGAAAAATATCAAATTTCAGGCTCCATGTAGCTCGAGCTCCATTAGCAATTTCTATGGATAATATTACATACAAATATGACTTCGTTTGGTGCCTAGTCAACCGTCATGTGGATCTTACATGTCAGCAAGATGTGTCAAGACAATTTAAATTGGGAAGTCTTCCAGAAATGTATATCTACCGGGCAAAAATTGGAGACAGAAATAAGTCTAGGACAACAAAATTTAGCAACTTCAAATTGACCCATATTCTTTGCAACTTAAGCAACAAAGTTAATTCCAATAAAGGAACTTGTCTATGAAACTTGTATTAAACTTCTTACATGGAAGGAAATATATGGAGTTTTCCAGAAAAATAAATGCATCATGGACGGTGGTGTGGGGGAGAGGAGGTGGGGGAGCTCACGGGGGCGGTGGTGTGGACGGGGCGACGAGGTCGGCTGGTGGTGGTGCGACGAGGTCCGGGTGGTGGTGGTGCTCTGGCGACGGTGGTGTGGACGGGGAGAGCAGCGCCGAGGAGACGAGGATGATGGGGCGGCGGGGCGGCGGTGTCGGGAGAGGAGAGGGCGTCGGGGCAGAGACGAGGACGACGGGGCGGCGTCGGCGTCGGGGCGGCGGGGCAGCGGCGTCGGGAGAGGAGAGGGGAAGGGGATCGAGGGCGAGGGCGAGGGAGAGAGAGGGGATAGGTTTGGGCCGGGGATAAGAGAGGGGAAGGGGATCGAGGGCGAGGGCACAAATACTAATGGCGCACCACCCCTCGGTGCGCCATAAGTACATCCATACTAATGGCGCACCTCACCCTGGTGCGCTATTAGTATTTTTTTTTGATTTCTGCTCGAGCCAACAGGTTATCTTCCACCTGACCTGATCCACACCAAGTTCCCTCTACTAGCTCGACTGGTTAGCAGCTAGTTCTCACACCAGGAGGTCCTAGGTTCGATTCCCAGGCTCCACAATTTTTTTATGCATTTAAAATGCTGTTTGATACTTATTTGTGTTTAAATATGTTCAAACTTGTTTAAATCATAACGGTAATATTTTTTTATAAGACAGTAATAATTTTTTTAAAAATATCATCAAAGAGTAATGCCGGTGGAGCGGGGGAGGGTGCGCGGGGTGCGGGGGGTCGGCAGCGGCAGTTGAGTAGGGGAATCGAGGGTGCGGGGGGTCGGCGACGGCGGCCAGTGGACCGGGGGGTGCTCGGCGGCGAGAAGGACCTGATCTGGTGAGGTGGGATAGCGATCGAGATGGAGGGGGATCGAGATCGAGTGTCCATGAAATTTAAAAATATTCATGATAGTTCAAAAAGTGCCCATGAAATACAATCGAGAAATGAAGGCTACGATTTAAATACAATCGATCTTAGCTAGCTATCTGTTCACAATCTTCTTGCCCTTCTTTTTTGCAAATGGAGTTCTTCTGTGGAACGGACGTCCTTTAGGTAGGGTGGTCCTGCTTCTTCTTGTGGTGTATGCTGCTACTTCATCATCGTCGTCATGTTCGATCCTCGGGTCGCTGTACTTGTCGAAGTCTTGCTCATTGGCTACTCCATCCATTTCGATGATCTTCCTTTTGCCTCTCCTCACGACAACACAACTGGGCTTTGACGGGTCGGTAATGAAGAAGCATTGGTCCACTTGGGAAGCCAGTACCCATGGCTCATTTTTCGCGGTGACGTTTACGCCCGCGGTCTTGGATTTGGCTTCGGGTATAACCATGGTGGTGAAATACCGGTCTTCTTTTAGGATGCTCTTCGCCCATCTGACACGGAACATCGGGACCTTCTCTCCAGCGTAGCTCAGCTCCCAGATCTCCTCGATCCTTCCGTAGTATCTGTTCTTGTCGTTACTAGTGTAGGATTCCATCGTTACCCCGGAGTTCTGATAACCATCGCTCTTCATGTCCTTGGCCTCGGTGTAGAATGTGTAGCCGTTGATATCGTACGCCTCATAGGTCATCAGGTTGTGCTCGGCGCCCTGTGACAAGGCGAATATGAGTTGTTCTTCCGCAGAAGAATCCTCATGTAAAGGGTACGACAGAAGCTTCTGCTTGAACCAACGCGTGAAACATGAGTTGTGCTCTTTGAGTATATCTCCGTCCGTCCTCTTTTGGCCTCGGTCATTGTACATCTTCTTAATAAAGGTTTTGTGCTCTACCACCCAAGGATCGACCACGTCTATGTGTTGTAGCGCGACTAGGTTTGCTCTTTCAAAGTCGGCGAGTCGACCCTCGAAGTCGACATGCATTTCGCGGCGACCCTCACGGTGACCCCATCCAGCGAGCCTGCCGAGGTGCCTATTGACGGGCAGACCAACGGGGTTCTCGATGCCTAGATAATTCGTGCAGTAGGAGATGCACCCTTCGGTCAGAAAGCCCCTGGCTATGCTTCCCTCTGGACATGACATGTTGCGAACGTATCCTTTGATGACACCATTCATCCTTTCGAACGGCATCATGTTGTGCAGGAACGTCGGCCTGAGTTGGATGATATCGTCCATGATATGGACCAGCAGATGCACCATAACGTCGAAGAATGCGGGCGGGAAGTACATCTCAAGCTCGCATAGTATCACCACGATCTCTTCCTGTAGCCTTCTGAGTTGCCTCACGCCAACAGACTTCCGAGAGATGACGTCGAAAAAGTTGCATAGGCCAAATAGCGTTTCACGGACGTGCGCGTCCATGATCCCACGGATTGCAACTGGAAGTATCTGCATCATCAGCACGTGACAGTCGTGAGACTTCATCCCGCTGAACTTCTGCTTCGCTGGGTCTAGGTATCTGCTTATCTTCCCCGCGTAACCGTAAGGAAGTTTTACTCCTAGGAGGCAGGTGAAAAACTGCTCTATCTCCTCCCGACTTAGAGTGAAGCACGCGGGAGGGTAGTCATTTCCGGTCTTCTTGGCCTTTTTGCCTTTGCGACGACTTTTCGTGTCCTGCTTCGCCTCATCATCATCATCATCATCATCATCATCATCATCATAGATAGCGTGAAGCTCCTGCCTGATGCCCATTGTTTTCAAGTCTGCCCTTGCTTTCGGCCCATGTTTGGTCCTCTCTAGCATGTTGAGCAGGGTACTAAGCAGACTCTCACACACGTTCTTCGTGATATGCATTACATCAAGGCTGTGAGGCACACGGTGGACCTTCCAGTACGGCAAGTCCCAGAAAACAGACCTCGTTTTCCATACCTTCACCAGCGGCTCTGGCGCCTTTCACTTCTTTCCCGGCTCTGGCGCCTTTTGCTTCTTTCCCGGCAGTGGGCAATCTTTCCAATTTTTCAACAGCTCGTCTATTTCCTCGCCGCTCCTCGTATGCGGGCGTCCTCGGGGTTCGATTTCACCATCGAACAGATCCTTGCGTTTTCTCCACGGGTCATCGTCGCGAAGCCACCTTCAATGTCCCATGAACACGGTTTTCGAAGACCCGGGATCTCTATCTAGCTGGCGATACGTTGTGTCATCCATGCACCTGACGCATCCAGAAAATCCGTGGACCACCCGCCCCGCGACATATCCGTAACCGAGATAGTCGTGCACCGTCGTGAGCAGCGCGGCTCTCATAGGGAAATATTCTTTCTCTGCGGCGTCCCACGTATTGGCTAGCGTTTTCCACAGCGTGTCAAGCTCCTCTTTCAGCAGCCCCAGATACAGATTGATGTCATTCCCTGGTTGTTTCGGTCCTTCAATTAGCATACTCATGTGAATGTACTTCCTCTTCATGCACAACCAGGGGGGAAGGTTGTACATCCACACAAACACATGCTAGGTGCTATGTGTGCTTCTCTGGCTGCCAAACGGATTGACTCCATCGGTGCTCGTGCCCAGCACGATGTTCCTTGGATCGTTCCCAAATTCTAGGTCTTCGAAGTTCAACGCTTGCCACTGGCTCGCATCCTTAGGGTGACTCAGCATCTTGTCTTTTTTATCTATCTCTGGATCATTTGCGTCATCTTCTCGCTTCTTCTCCTCCCTATCCGCATGCCAACGCAGGAGATTTGCTACCTTAGGGTCCGCGAAATACCGCTGCAGACGAGGAGTGATCGGAAAGTACCACACCACTTTTCGAGGAGCTTTCTTCCTCTTCTTGTATCGAGTGACGCCGCACACCGGACATATGGTAGACTCCGCGTGCTCGTCCCGATAAATGATGCAATTGTTCATGCACACATGGTATTTCACGTGCGGTAAATCCAGAGGACACACGATTTTCTTCGCCTCCTCCAAACTGGTCGGGCACTTGTTCCCCTTGGGAAGACGTTCGTGCCAGAATGACATGTTCTCATCGAAGCATGCATCGGTCATTTTGTGTTTTACCTTCATCTCCAGAGCCATGAGCATTACTTTCAGGCGGGTATCCTCGGGCCTGCATCCTTCATACAATGGAGTAACCGCGTCTAACTCAAGTCGATCCATCTTGGCTTTCTCTCGGGCGGCAGCTCTTGCGTTATCCGTCTGCTTGAGAAGCAGCTCTTGAATATGAGGGTCCTGCACCCAGCCCATCGATGGTCCAGCATCGTCTGCTCCGCCGGCATCATCATCTTCATGATCATGCCCGTCGTCTGCTCCGGCATCTTCCTCATCATCATGTCCTGCATCTTCTACATGATGACTGTGTACAGCATCACCGTCATGATCATCTCCTGGGGATTCTTCGTTCTCGCCCGCCCGAGCCACGGTGCTTGTCTTGCTGCCCTTCCTCATTTCTTGCCCGGCCCCCATGGACGACTTCGTAGTCATCTTCATCACCTTGCCACCGATAGCCATCCATGAAACCACGCAAGAGCAGGTGGTCCCGCACCTGCCCAGATTCCGGGTCCGCAATAAGGCTCTTCAGCTTGCATCTTCGACACAGACATCTTATCTCTGTCTCGTTCTTTTGAAGCTGATGGGGAACGTAGCAGAAATTCAAAAATTTTCCTACGTAACACCAAGATCTATCTATGGAGAGACCAGCAACGAGTAGAAAGGGGAGTGCATCTACATACCCTTGTAGATCGCTAAGCGGAAGCGTTCAAGTGAACGGGGTTGATGGAGTCGTACTCGTCGTGATTCAGATCACCGATGATCAAGTGCCGAACGGACGGCACCTCCGCGTTCAACACACGTACAGCCCGGTGACGTCTCCCACGCCTTGATCCAGCAAGGAGAGAGGGAGAGGTTGAGGAAGACTCCATCCAACAGCAGCACAACGGCGTGGTGGTGGTGGAGGAGCGTGGCAATCCCGCAGGGCTTCGCCGAGCACCTACGGGAGAGGAGATGTGTCACGGGAGGGAGAGGGAGGCAACCAAAGGCCTTAGGTATGATTGCTCCTCCTTTTCCCCACTATATATAGGGCCAAGGGAGAGGGGGAGGGCGCAGCCTTGCCCCCTCCTCCAAGGAAGGGGTGCGGCTAAGGATGGGGAGGAGTCCATCCTCCCCAAGGCACCTCGGAGGTGCCTTCCCCCTTGAGGACTCTTCCCTCTTTCCTTTATCTTGGCGCATGGGCCTCTAGGGGCTGGTGCCCTTGGCCCATGTAGGCCAAGGCGCACCCCCTACAGCCCATGTGGCCCCCCGGGGCAGGTGGCCCCACCCGGTGGGCCCCGGGACCCTTCCGGTGGTCCCGGTACAATACCGATGACCCCGAAACTTGTCCCGATGGCCGAAACAGGACTTCCTATATATAAATCTTTACCTCCGGACCATTCCGGAGCTCCTCGTGACGTCCGGGATCTCATCCGGGACTCCGAACAACATTCGGTTACCACATACAAGCTTCCTTTATAACCCTAGCATCATCGAACCTTAAGTGTGTAGACCCTACGGGTTCGGGAGACATGCAGACATGACCGAGACGTTCTCCGGTCAATAACCAACAGCGGGATCTGGATACCCATGTTGGCTCCCACATGTTCCACGATGATCTCATCGGATGAACCACGATGTCAAGGACTCAATCGATCCCGTATTCAATTCCCTTTGTCTATCGGTATGTTACTTGCCCGAGATTCGATCGTCGGTATCCAATACCTTGTTCAATCTCGTTACCGGCAAGTCACTTTACTCGTTCCGTAACACATCATCCCGTGATCAACTCCTTGGTCACATTGCGCATATGATGATGTCCTACCGAGTGGGCCCAGAGATACCTCTCCGTTTACACGGAGTGACAAATCCCAGTCTCGATTCGTGCCAACCCAACAGACACTTTCGGAGATACCTGTAATGCACCTTTATAGCCACCCAGTTACGTTGTGACGTTTGGTACACCCAAAGCATTCCTACGGTATCCGGGAGTTGCACAATCTCATGGTCTAAGGAAAAGATACTTGACATTGGCAAAGCTCTAGCAAATGAACTACACGATCTTTTGTGCTAGTCTTAGGATTGGGTCTTGTCCATCACATCATTCTCCTAATGATGTGATCCCGTTATCAACGACATCCAATGTCCATAGCCAGGAAACCATGACTATCTGTTGATCACAACGAGCTAGTCAACTAGAGGCTCACTAGGGACATATTGTGGTCTATGTATTCACACGTGTATTACGATTTCCGGATAATACAGTTATAGCATGAATAAAAGACAATTATCATGAACAAGGAAATATAATAATAATACTTTTATTATTGCCTCTAGGGCATATTTCCAACAGTCTCCCACTTGCACTAGAGTCAATAATCTAGTTCACATCGCCATGTGATTAACACTCACAGGTCACATCGCCATGTGACCAATACCCAAGAGTTTACTAGAGTCAGTAGTCTAGTTCACATCACTATGTGATTAACACTCAATGAGTTTTATGTTTGATCATGTTGCTTGTGAGAGAGGTTTTAGTCAACAGGTCTGAACCTTTCAGATCCGTGTGTGCTTTACAAATCTCTATGTCATCTCCTAGATGCAGCTACCACGCTCTATTTGGAGCTATTCCAAACAACTGTTCTACTTGGAGCTATTCTAAATTATTGCTCCATTATATGTATCCGGTCTCTCTACTCAGAGCTATCCGGATAGGTGTCAAGCTTGCATCATCGTAACCTTTATGACGAACTCTTTTACCACCTCCATAATCGAGAAAATTCCTTAGTCCACTAGTTACTAAGGATAACTTTGACCGCTGTCCTATGATCCATTCATGGATCACTCTTGTACCCCTTGACTGAGTCATGGCAAGGCACACTTTCGGTGCGGTACACAGCATAGCATACTGTAGAGCCTACGTCTAAAGCATAGGGGACGACCTTCGTCCTTTCTCTCTATTCTGCCGTGGTCGAGCTTTAAGTCTTAACTTCGTACCTTACAACTCAGGCAAGAACTCCTTCTTTGACTGGTCCATCTTGAACACCTTCAAGATCATGTCAAGGTATGTGCTCATTTGAAAGTATTATTAAGCATTTTGATCTATCCTTATAGATCTTGATGCTCAATGTTCAAGTAGCTTAATCCAGGCTTTCTATTGAAAAACACTTTCAAAATAACCCTATATGCTTTCCAGAAATTCTACATCATTTCTGATCAACATGTATTCATCAGAAATTCTATAGTGCTCCCACTCACTTCTTTGGAAATACAAGTTTCTCATAAACTTTGTACAAACCCAAAATCTTTGATCATCATCAAAGCATACATTCCAACTCCGAGATGCTCACTCCAGTCCTTAGAAGGATTGCTGGAGCTTTGCATACCTTTTAGCATCCTTAGGATCGACAAAAACTTTCTGATTGTATTACATACAACCTTTCCTTACGAAAACTAGTAAGGAAACTTGTCTTGACATCCATCTGCCAGATTTCATAAATGCAGCTAATGCTAACATGATTCCGACGGACTTTAAGCATCGCTACGAGTGAGAAAATCTCATCGTAGTCAACTCCTTGAACTTGTGAAAAAACTTTTCGCCACAAGTCGAGCCTCATAGACGGTGACATTACCATCCACGTCCGTCTTCTTCTTAAAGATCCATTTATCTTAATGGCTTGCCGATCATCGGGCAAGTCCACCAAAGTCCATGGATCCGTTCTCGGATTTTATGGCCTCGAGCCATTTATCGGAATCCGGGCCCACCATCGCTTCTCCATAGCTCGTAGGTTCATTGTTGTCTAGCAACATGACCTTCAAGACAGGATTACTGTACCACTCTGAAGCAGTACGTATCCTTGTCACCCTACGAGGTACGGCAGTGACTTGATCCGAAACTTCATGATCATTATCATAAGCTTCTTCTTCAATTGGTGTAGGTGCCACAGGAACAACTTCCTGTGCCCTGCCACACACCAGTTGAAGAGACGGTTCAATAACCTCATCAAGTCTCCACCATCCTCCCACTCAACTCTTTCGAGAGAAACCTTTCCTCGAGAAAGGACCCGATTCTAGAAACAATCCATATTGCTTTCGGATCTGAATTAGGAGGTATACCCAACTGTTTTGGGTTTCCTATGAAGATGCATTTTATCCGCTTTGGGTTCGAGCTTATCAACCTGAAACTTTTTCATATAAGCGTTGCAGCCCCAAACTTTTAAGAAACGACAACTTAGGTTTCTCTAAACCATTATTCATACGGTGTCATCTCAACGGAATTATGTGGTGCCCTCTTTAAAGTGAATGTGGTTGTCTCTAATGCCTAACCCATGAACGATAGTGGTAATTCGATAAGAGACATCATGGTACGCACCATATCCAATAGGGTGCAACTATGATGTTCGGACACACCATCACACTATGGTGTTCCAGGCGGTATTAATTGCGAAACAATTTCCACAATGTCTTAATTGTGTGCCAAAACTCGTAACTCAGATATTCATCTCTATGATCATATCATAGACATTCTATCCTCTTGTCACGAAGATCTTCTACTTCACTCTAAAATTACTTGAACCATTCAATAATTCAGACTTGTGTTTCATCAAGTAAATATTCTCAACATCTACTCGAATCATCTGTGAAGTAAGAACATAACGATATTCACTGCATGCCTCAGCACTCATTGGACTGCACACATCAAAATGTGTTACTTCCAACAAGTTGCTATCTTGTTCCATTTTACTGAAACTGAGGCTTTTCAGTCATCTTGCCTATGTGGTATGATTTGCATATCTCAAGTGATCCAAAATCAAGTGAGTCCAAACGATCCATCTGCATGGAGTTTCTTCATGCATATATACCAATAGACATGGTTCGCATGTCTCAAACCTTTCAAAAATGAGTGAGTCCAAAGATCCATCAACATGGAGCTTCTTCATGCGTTTTATACCATTATGACTTACATGGCAGTGCCACAAGTAAGTGGTACTATCATTACTATCTTATATCTTTTGGCATGAAAATGTGTATCACTACGATCGAGATTCAATAAACCATTTATTTAGGTGCAAGACCATCGAAGGTATTATTCAAATAAATAGAGTAACCATTATTCTCCTTAAATGAATAACCGTATTGCGATAGACATAATCCAATCCTGTCTATGCTCAACGCAAACACCAATCTCGGTGGTAGAGGGAGCGTGCGATGCTTGATCATATCAACCTTGGAAACACTTCCAACATATATCGTCAGCTCACCTTTAGCTAGTCTCCGTTTATTCCGTAGCCTTTTATTTCGAGTTACTAACACTTAGCAACCGAACCGGTATCTTATACCCTGGTGCTACTAGGAGTACTAGTAAAGTACACATTAACATAATGCATATCCAATATACTTCTATCGACCTTGCCAGCCTTCTCATCTACCAAGTATCTAGGGTAATCCTGCTCCAGTGGCTGTTCCCCTTATTACAGAAGCACTTAGTCTCGGGTTTGGGTTCAACCTTGGGTCTCTTCACTAGAGCAGCAGCTGAATTGCCGTTTCATGAAGTATCCCTTTGTTCCCTTGCCCTTCTTGAAACTAGTGGTTTCACCAACCATCAACAATCGATGCTCCTTCTTGATTTCTACTTTCGCGGTGTCAAACATCGTGAATACCTCAAGGATCATCATATCTATCCCTGATATGTTATAGTTCATCACGAAGCTCTTGCAGCTTGGTGGCAATGACTTTGGGGAAACATCACTATCTCATTTGGAAGATCAACTCCCACTCGATTCAAGTGATTGTTGCACTCAGACAATCTGAGCACAAGCTCAACGATTGAGCTTTTCTCCCTTAGTTTGCAGGTTAAGAAAATCGTCGGAGGTCTTATACCTCTTGACGTGGGCACGAGCCTGAAATCCCAATTTCAGCCCTCGAAACATCTCATATGTTCCGCGACGTTTTGAAAACGTCTTTGGTGCCTCTACTTAAACCATTTAATTGAACTATCACGTAGTTATCAAAATGTGTATGTCCGATGTTCGCAACATCGACAAACGATGTTGGGGTTCAGCATACTGAGCGGTGCATTAAGGACATAAGCTTTCTACTGATCGCATAATCGCTACTATCAACTTTCAACTATATTTTCTCTAGGAACATATCTAAAACAGTAGAACTAAAACGCGAGCTACGACATAATTTGCAAAGGGTCTTTTGACTATGTTCAGGATAATTAAGTTCATCTTATGAACTCCCACTTAGATAGACATCCCTCTGGTCATCTAAGTGATTACATGATCCGAGTCAACTAGGCCGTGTCCGATCATCACGTGAGACGGACTAGCCAACGTCGGTGAACATCTTCATGTTGATCGTATCTACTATACGACTCATGCTCGACCTTTCGGTCTCCGTGTTCCGAGGCCATGTCTGCACATGCTAGGCTCGTCAAGTTAACCCTAAGTGTTTTCGTTGTGTAAAACTGTCTTACACCCGTTGTATGTGAACGTAAGAATCCATCACACCCGATCATCACGTGGTGCTTAGAAGCGACGAACTGTAGCAACGGTGCACAGTTAGGGGAGAACACTTCTTGAAATTTTGTAAGGGATCATCTTATTTACTACCGTCATCCTAAGTAAACAAGATGCATAAACATAATAAACATCACATGCAATTATATAGTTGTGACATGATATGGCCAATATCATATAGCTCCATTGATCTCCATCTTCGGGGCTCCATGATCATCTTGTCACCGGCATGACACCATGATCTCCATCATCATGATCTCCATCATCGTGTCTTCATGAAGTTGTCACGCCAACGACTACTTCTACTTCTATGGCTAACGCGTTTAGCAATAAAGTAAAGTAAGTTACATGGCGTTCTTCAATGACACGCAGGTCATACAAAAAATAAAGACAACTCCTATGGCTCCTGCCGGTTGTCATACTCATCGACATGCAAGTCGTGAATCCTATTACAAGAACATGATCAATCTCATACATCACATATCATTCATCACATTCTTCTTGGCCATATCACATCACATAGCATACCCTGCAAAAACAAGTTAGACGTCCTCTAATTGTTGTTGCATGTTTTACGTGGCTGCTATGGGTTTCTAGCAAGAACGTTTCTTACCTACGCAAGACCACAACGTGATATGCCAATTGCTATTTACCCTTCATAAGGACCCTTTTCATCGAATCCGTTCCGACTAAAGTGGGAGAGACTGGCACCCGCTAGCCACCTTATGCACCAAGTGCATGTCAATCGGTGGAACCTGTCTCACGTAAGAGTACGTGTAAGGTCGGTCCGGGCCGCTTCATCCCACAATACCGTCGAAACAAGATTGGACTAGTAACGGTAAGCATATTGAACAACATCAACGCCCACAACTAATTTGTGTTCTACTCGTGCAAAGAATCTACGCAATAGACCTAGCTCATGATGCCACTGATGGGGAACGTAGCAGAAATTCAAAAATTTTCCTACGTAACACCAAGATCTATCTATGGAGAGACCAGCAACGAGTAGAAAGGGGAGTGCATCTACATACCCTTGTAGATTGCTAAGCGGAAGCGTTCAAGTGAACGGGGTTGATGGAGTCGTACTCGTCGTGATTCAGATCACCGATGATCAAGTGCCGAACGGACGGCACCTCCGCGTTCAACACACGTACAGCCCGGTGACGTCTCCCACGCCTTGATCCAGCAAGGAGAGAGGGAGAGGTTGAGGAAGACTCCATCCAACAGCAGCACAACGGCGTGGTGGTGGTGGAGGAGCGTGGCAATCCCGCAGGGCTTCGCCGAGCACCTACGGGAGAGGAGATGTGTCACGGGAGGGAGAGGGAGGCAACCAAAGGCCTTAGGTATGATTGCTCCTCCTTTTCCCCACTATATATAGGGCCAAGGGAGAGGGGGAGGGCGCAGCCTTGCCCCCTCCTCCAAGGAAGGGGTGCGGCTAAGGATGGGGAGGAGTCCATCCTCCCCAAGGCACCTCGGAGGTGCCTTCCCCTTGAGGACTCTTCCCTCTTTCCTTTATCTTGGCGCATGGGCCTCTAGGGGCTGGTGCCCTTGGCCCATGTAGGCCAAGGCGCACCCCCTACAGCCCATGTGGCCCCCCGGGGCAGGTGGCCCCACCCGGTGGGCCCCGGGACCCTTCCGGTGGTCCCGGTACAATACCGATGACCCCGAAACTTGTCCCGATGGCCGAAACAGGACTTCCTATATATAAATCTTTACCTCCGGACCATTCCGGAGCTCCTCGTGACGTCCGGGATCTCATCCGGGACTCCGAACAACATTCGGTTACCACATACAAGCTTCCTTTATAACCCTAGCATCATCGAACCTTAAGTGTGTAGACCCTACGGGTTCGGGAGACATGCAGACATGACCGAGACGTTCTCCGGTCAATAACCAACAGCGGGATCTGGATACCCATGTTGGCTCCCACATGTTCCACGATGATCTCATCGGATGAACCACGATGTCAAGGACTCAATCGATCCCGTATTCAATTCCCTTTGTCTATCGGTATGTTACTTGCCCGAGATTCGATCGTCGGTATCCAATACCTTGTTCAATCTCGTTACCGGCAAGTCACTTTACTCGTTCCGTAACACATCATCCCGTGATCAACTCCTTGGTCACATTGCGCATATGATGATGTCCTACCGAGTGGGCCCAGAGATACCTCTCCGTTTACACGGAGTGACAAATCCCAGTCTCGATTCGTGCCAACCCAACAGACACTTTCGGAGATACCTGTAATGCACCTTTATAGCCACCCAGTTACGTTGTGACGTTTGGTACACCCAAAGCATTCCTACGGTATCCGGGAGTTGCACAATCTCATGGTCTAAGGAAAAGATACTTGACATTGGCAAAGCTCTAGCAAATGAACTACACGATCTTTTGTGCTAGTCTTAGGATTGGGTCTTGTCCATCACATCATTCTCCTAATGATGTGATCCCGTTATCAACGACATCCAATGTCCATAGCCAGGAAACCATGACTATCTGTTGATCACAACGAGCTAGTCAACTAGAGGCTCACTAGGGACATATTGTGGTCTATGTATTCACACGTGTATTACGATTTCCGGATAATACAGTTATAGCATGAATAAAAGACAATTATCATGAACAAGGAAATATAATAATAATACTTTTATTATTGCCTCTAGGGCATATTTCCAACAGAAGCATCTCGGCCGTCGCGGACCTCAAAAACCTATTCACGATGCCTTCGGTCATCGTGCGGACTATGGTTGCCTGCGGGGTAGAGCAAAACGATATTTTAGAACCAAGAAAAAATTTGGCATGACTTTCCCTAAAAATAGGACCAAAAAGAATGCTTAATGCCAAAATTCTCGCCGAAATGGAAATGAGTCAACATTCCGGCAAAATATTGGCAACTATCGCATTTCAAATACCGGTACACCTCCAAACACAAACACATATGCAACACCACAAACATATGCAACACCACGAACATACATAGATCTAGCTAGGCCATAAAAAGTGCATGTGCACATTGTTGTAGGGAGAACAACATAAATATAGCTTCCCGCCTTACTTACCTATCAAAACAAGGTAATTTAACCACTTAAATTGAATGAATCTATGGTGGAAATGAGGTGAAAAAGAGGAGGCACCCGAGACAAGGAGGATGTGGCGAGAATGAAGTGGGGAGAAAGTGAGTGTGGGTAGGAGAGGCTGTCCAAAATATCTTGTTGCTGCCCACTTACTAATGGCGCACCAACTCTAAATGCGCCATTAGTAATCCAGGTTACTAATGGCGCACCTTCTGGTGGTGCGCCATTAGTAGTTTTGCAAAAAAAAGACATACTAATGGCGCACTGTTCCATAGTGCGCCATTACTAGTTTAAACTAGTAATTAGTAGTTTTGCAAAAAAAAGGAATAAAAAATATAATAAAAAAACAACATTAGTGGCGCACTTTCCGACAGGTGCGCCATTACTAGTTACAACTAGTAATGGCACACTGTGTCTGGATGCGCCATTAGTATGTTTGGACAGGCGCACTAGTTCAAAAAATTTTTTTGATACTAATGGCGCACCCTGGGCCAGGTGCGCCATTAGTAGTTTCAGCTCTAATGTCGTATCAAAAGGTGGTGCGCCATTAGTATATACTAATGGCGCACCGCTTGTCTGGTGCACCATTAGTGTCAATCTCATCTATAGCCCTTTTTCTAGTAGTGTTCGCTTGTTTCGCTAAGCAAGACGTCCCTAACGAGAAAAGCATGATTTATCAGTGCAGAGGTGGCCTCAGAGAAGATCTGCAACTAGCTCTTGTGCTTTTTGAGCCGAAAAAGTACGATGAGTTCTACAGTATGGCACTGAAGCAAGAGACTGCTCAGCTCAAGTGCGATGCTTCCAAGAAGAGAGTTAGGGATGTAACTCGTTCTTCTTCCTCAACTCAAGTGGCAGCTAAGCAACAAAAGTATTGGTTGCCTCCTCCTCCTCCATTCCGTCAGCCTTATCAGCAGAAGAGCAAAGGTGGCAATGGATCTTCCCACCCACCCAACCCAGGATTTCAGAACAAGACTTCGTCTCATGCTCCAATATCAAGTGCTCCGTATCACCTTCCGCTTTCAGAGGTCACATGCAACAAGTGTCAGTAGAAGGGTCACTATGCAAACAAATGTTGGGGAACGTAGTAATTTCAAAAAATTTCCTACGGACACGCAAGATCATGGTGATCCACAACAACGAGAGGGGAGAGTGTTTTCTACGTACCCTCGTAGACCGGAAGCGGAACGTTATAACAACGCGGTTAATGTAGTCCTATGTCTTCACGACCCGACCGATCAAGCACCGAAACTATGGCACCTGCGAATTTTTGCACACATTCAGCTCGATGATGATCCCCGTACTCCGATCCAGCAAAGTGTCGGGGATGAGTTCTGTTAGCATGACGGTGTGGTGACGATCTTGATGTTCTACCATCGCAGGGCTTCGCCTAAGCACCGCTACAATATTATCGAGGGTTATGGTGGAGGGGGGCACCGCACACGGCTAAGAGATCAATGATCAATTGTTGTGTCTCTGGGGTGCCCCCTGCCCCCGTATATAAAGGAGTGGAGGAGGGGGCCGGCCAAGGAGGGTGGCGCGCCCAAGGGGGGGAGTCCAACTCCCACCGGGAGTAAAGCACCGCTACAATATTATCGAGGATTATGGTGGAGGGGGGCACCGCACACGGCTAAGAGATCAATAATCAATTGTTGTGTCTCTGGGGTGCGCCCTGCCCCCGTATATATAGGAGTGGAGGAGGGGGCCGGCCAAGGAGGGTGGCGCACCCAAGGGGGGGAGTCCAACTCCCACCAGGAGTAGGACTCCCCTTTTTCCTATTAGGAGTAGGAGAGGGAAGGAAGAGGAAGGAGGAAGGAAGGAAAGGGGGGCCGGCCCCCTTCCCAATTCGGATTAGGCTTGGGGGGGCGCCCCCTCCCTTCCTCCTTTCCCCTCCTTTCCACTAAGGCCCAATAAGGCCCATATACCTCCCGGGGGGTTCTGATAATCTCCTGGTGATCCGGTATTGTCCCAATCTTACGCGGAACCTTTCCGGTGTCCAAATATAGTCATCCAATATATCGATCTTGATGTCTCGACCATTTCAAGACTCCTCGTCAAGTTCGTGATCACATCCAGGACTCCAAACAACCTTCGGTACATCAAAATATATAAACTCATAATGAAACTGTCATCGTAACGTTAAGCGTGCGGACCCTACGGGTTCGAGAACAATGTAGACATGACCGAGACACGTCTCCGGTCAATAACTAATAGCGGAACCTGGACGCTCATATTGGCTCCTACATATTCTATGAAGATCTTTATCGGTAAGACCACATAACAACATACGTTGTTCCCTTTGTCATCGGTATGTTACTTGCCCGAGATTCGATCGTCGGTATCTCAATACCTAGTTCAATCTCGTTACCGGCAAGTCTCTTTACTCGTTCCGTAATACATCATCTTGCAACTAACTTATTAGTTGCATTGCTTGCAAGGCTTAAGTGATGTGTATTACTGAGAGGGCCCAGAGATACCTTTCCGACAATCGGAGCGACAAATCCAAATCTCGAAATACGCCAACCCAACTTGTACCTTTGGAGACACCTGTAGAGCACCTTTATAATCACCTAGTTACGTTGTGACGTTTGGTAGCACACAAAGTGTTCCTCTGGTAAACGGGAGTTGCATAATCTCATAGTCATAGGAACATGTATAAGTCATGAAGAAAGCAATAGCAATATACTAAATGATTGGGTGCTAAGCTAATGGAATGGGTCATGTCAATCACATCATTATCCTAATGATGTGATCCCGTTAATCAAATGACAACTCATGTCTATGGTTAGGAAACATAACCATCTTCGATTAACGAGCTAGTCAAGTAGAGGCATACCAGTGACACTTTGTTTGTCTATGTATTCACACAAGTATTACGTTTCCGGTTAATACAATTCTAGCATGAATAATAAACATTTATCATGATATAAGGAAATAAATAATAACTTTATTATTGCCTGTAGGGCATATTTCCTTTAAGTCTCCCACTTGCACTAGAGTCAATAATCTAGATTACACAGTAATGATTCTAACACCCATGGAGCCTTGGTGCTGATCATGTTTTGCTCGTGGAGGAGGCTTAGTCAATGGGTCTGCTACATTCAGATCCATATGTATCTTGCAAATCTCTATGTCTCCCACTGGACTAGATCCCGGATGGAATTGAAGCGTCTCTTTATGTGCTTGGTTCTCTTGTGAAATCTGGATTCCTTTGCCAAGGCAATTGCACCAGTATTGTCACAAAAGATTTTCATTGGACCCGATGCACTAGGTATGACACCTAGATAGGATATGAACTCCTTCATCCAGACTCCTTCATTTGCTGCTTCCGAAGCAGCTATGTGCTCCGCTTCACATGTAGATCCCGCCACGACGCTTTGTTTAGAACTGCACCAACTGACAGCTCCACCGTTTAATGTAAATACGTATCCGTTTTACGATTTAGAATCGTCCGGATCAGTGTCAAAGCTTGCATCAACGTAACCATTTATGATGAGCTCTTTGTCACCTCCATATACGAGAAACATATCCTTAGTCCTTTTCAGGTATTTCAGGATGTTCTTGACCGCTGTCCAGTGGTCCACTCCTGGATTACTTTGGTACCTCCCTGCTAGACTTATAGCAAGGCACACATCAGGTCTGGTACACATCATTGCATACATGATAGAGCCTATGGCTGAAGCATAGGGAACATCTTTCATTTTCTCTCTATCTTCTGGAGTGGTCGGGCATTGAGTCTTACTCAACTTCACACCTTGTAACACAGGCAAGAATCCTTTCTTTGCTTGATCCATTTTGAACTTCTTCAAAACTTTGTCAAGGTATGTGCTTTGTGAAAGTCCAATTAAGCATCTTGATCTATCTCTATAGATCTTAATGCCCAATATGTAAGCAGCTTCACGGAGGTCTTTCATTGAAAAACTCTTATTCAAGTATCCCTTTATGCTATCCAGAAATTCTATATCATTTCCGATTAGCAATATGTCATCCACATATAATATCAGAAATGCTACAGAGCTCTCACTCACTTTCTTGTAAATACAAGCTTCTCCAAAAGTCTGTACAAAACCAAATGCTTTGATCACACTATCAAAGCGTTTATTCCAACTCCGAGATGCTTGCACCAGTCCATAAATGGATCGCTGGAGCTTGCACACTTTGTTAGCTCCTTTTGGATCGACAAAACCTTCCGGCTGCATCATATACAACTCTTCTTCCAGAAATCCATTCAGGAATGCAGTTTTGACATCCATCTGCCAAATTTCATAATCATAAAATGCGGCAATTGCTAACATGATTCGGACAGACTTAAGCATCGCTACGGGTGAGAAGGTCTCATCGTAGTCAATTCCTTGAACTTGTCGAAAACCTTTTTGCGACAAGTCGAGCTTTGTAGACAGTAACATTACCGTCAGCGTCAGTCTTCTTCTTGAAGATCCATTTATTTTCAATTGCTTGCCGATCATTGGGCAAGTCAACCAAAGTCCACACTTTGTTCTCATACATGGATCCCATCTCAGATTTCATGGCTTCAAGCCATTTTGCGGAATCTGGGCTCACTATTGCTTCTTCATAGTTCGTAGTTTCATCATGATCTAGTAGCATGACTTCCAGAACAGGATTACCGTACCACTCTGGTGCGGATCTTACTCTGGTTGATCTACGAGGTTCAGTAGTAACTTGTTCTGAAGTTTCATGATCATCATCATTAGCTTCCTCACTAATTGGTGTAGGTGTCACAGAAACCGGTTTCTGTGATGCACTACTTTCCAATAAGGGAGCAAGTATAGTTACCTCATCAAGTTCTAGTTTCCTCCCACTCACTTCTTTCGAGAGAAACTCCTTCTCTAAAAAGGATCCATTCTTAGAAACAAATGTCTTGCCTTCGGATCTGTGATAGAAGGTGTACCCAACAGTCTCCTTCGGGTATCCTATGAAGACACATTTCTCCGATTTGGGTTCGAGCTTATCAGGTTGAAGCTTTTTCACATAAGCATCGCAGCCCCAAACTTTCAGAAACGACAACTTTGGTTTCTTGCCAAACCATAGTTCATAAGGCGTTGTCTCAACTGATTTTGATGGTGCCCTATTTAATGTGAATGCGGTCGTCTCTAAAGCATAACCCCAAAACGATAGCGGTAAATCTGTAAGAGACATCATAGATCGCACCATATCAAGTAAAGTACGATTACGACGTTCGGACACACCATTACACTGTGGTGTTCCGGGTGGCGTGAGTTGCGAAACTATCCCGCATTGTTTCAAATGTAAACCAAACTCGTAACTCAAATATTCTCCTCCACGATCAGATCGTAGAAACTTTATTTTCTTGTTATGATGATTTTCAACTTCACTCTGAAATTCTTTAAACTTTTCAAATGTCTCAGACTTATGTTTCATTAAGTAGATATACCCATATCTACTTAAATCATCTGTGAAGGTGAGAAAATAACGATATCCGCCACGAGCTTCAACATTCATTGGACCACATACATGTGCATGTATGATTTCCAACAAATTTGTTGCTCTCTCCATAGTTCCGGAGAACGGCGTTTTAGCCATCTTTCCCATGAGGCACGGTGCGCAAGTACCAAGTGATTCATAATCAAGTGGTTCCAAAAGTCCATCAATATGGAGTTTCTTCATGCGCTTTATACAGATATGACCTAAACGGCAGTGCCACAAATAAGTTGCACTATCATTATCAACTCTGCATCTTTTGGTTTCAACATTATGAATATGTGTATCACTACTATCGAGATTCATCAAAAATAGACCAGTCTTCAAGGGTGCATGACCATAAAAGATATTACTCATATAAATAGAACAACCATTATTCTTTGATTTAAATGAATAACCGTCTCGCATCAAACAAGATCCAGATATAATGTTCATGCTCAACGCTGGCACCAAATAACAATTATTTAGGTCTAATACTAATCCCGATAGTAGATCTAGAGGTAGCATGCCGACCGCGATCACATCGACTTTGGAACCATTTCCCACGTGCATCGTCACCTCGTCCTTCGCCAGTGTTCGCTTAATCCGTAGTCCCTGTTTCGAGTTGCGAATATTAGCAACAGAACCAGTATCAAATACCCAGGTGCTACTGCGAGCTCTAGTAAGGTACACATCAATAACATGTATATCACATATACCTTTGTTCACCTTGCCATCCTTCTTATCCACCAAATACTTGGGGCAGTTCCGCTTGCAGTGACCAGTCTGCTTGCAGTAGAAGAACTCAGTTTCAGGCTTAGGTCCAGACTTGGGTTTCTTCTCCTGAGCAGCAACTTGCTTGCTGTTCTTCTTGAAGTTCCCCTTCTTCTTCCCCTTGCCCTTTTTCTTGAAACTAGTGGTCTTGTTGACCATCAACACTTGATGCTCCTTCTTGATTTCTACCTCCGCAGCTTTTAGCATTGCAAAGAGCTGGGGAATTGTCTTATCCATCCCTTGCATATTATAGTTCATCACGAAGCTCTTGTAGCTAGGTGGAAGTGATTGGAGAATTCTGTCAATGATGCAATCATCCGGAAGATTAACTCCCAGTTGAATCAAGTGATTATTATACCCAGACATTTTGAGTATATGCTCACTGACAGAACTGTTCTCCTCCATCTTGCAGCTATAGAACTTATTGGAGACTTCATATCTCTCAATCTGGGCATTACTTCATATCTCTCAATCTGGGCATTTGCTTGAAATATTAGCTTCAACTCCTGGAACATCTCATATGCTCCATGACGTTAAAAACGTCGTTGAAGTCCCGGTTCTAAGCCGTAAAGTATGGCACATTGAACTATCGAGTAGTCATCGGCTTTGCTCTGCCAGACGTTCTTAACGTCGTCAGTTGCATCAGCAGCAGGCCTGGCACCCAGCGGTGCTTCTAGGACATAATCCTTTTATGCAGCAATGAGGATAATCCTCAAGTTATGGACCCAGACCGTATAATTGCTACCATCATCTTTCAACTTTGCTTTCTCAAGGAACACATTAAAATTCAACGGAACAACAACACGTGCCATCTATCTACAATCAAACGTAAACAAGAAAGATACTATCAGGTACTAAGTTCATGATAAATTTAAGTTAAATTAATCATATTACTTAAGAACTCCCACTTAGAAAGACATCCCTCTAATCTTCTAAGTGATCATGTGATCCAAATCAACTAAAGCATAACCGATCATCACGTGAAATGGAGTAGTTTTCAATGGTGAACATCACTATGTTGATCATATCTACTATACGATTCACGCTCGACCTTTCGGTCTCAGTGTTCCAAGGCCATATCTACATATGCTAGGCTCGTCAAGTTTAACCTGAGTATTCTGCGTGTGCAAAACTGGCTTGCACCCGTTGTAGATGGACGTAGAGCTTATCACACCCGATCATCACGTGGTGTCTGGGCACGACGAACTTTGGCAACGGTGCATACTCAGGGAGAACACTTTTATCTTGAAATTTAGTGAGAGATCATCTTATAATGCTACCGTCAATCAAAGCAAGATAAGATGCATAAAAGATAAACATCACATGCAATCAATATAAGTGATATGATATGGCCATCATCATCTTGTGCTTGTGATCTCCATCTCCGAAGCATCGTCATGATCACCATCGTCACCGGCGCGACACCTTGATCTCCATCGTAGCATCGTTGTCGTCTCGCCAATCTTATGCTTCTATGACTATTGCTACCGCTTAGTGATAAAGTAAAGCATTACAGGGCGATTGCATTGCATACAATAAAGCGACAACCATATGGCTCCTGCCAGTTGCCGATAACTTGGTTACAAAACATGATCATCTCATACAATAAAATTTAGCATCATACCTTGACCATATCACATCATAACATGCCCTACAAAAACAAGTTAGACGTCCTCTACTTTTTTTGTTGCAAGTTTTACGTGGCTGCTACGGGCTTAGCAAGAACCAATCTTACCTACGCATCAAAAACCACAACGATAGTTTGTCAAGTTGGTGATGTTTTATCCTTCACAAGGACCGGGCGTAGCCACACTCGGTTCAACTAAAGTTGGAGAAACTGACACCCGCCAGCCACCTGTGTGCAAAGCACGTCAGTAGAACCAGTCTCGCGTAAGCATACGCGTAATGTTGGTCCGGGCCACTTCATCCAACAATACCGCCGAACCAAAGTATGACATGCTGGTAAGCAGTATGACTTATATCGCCCACAACACACTTGTGTTCTACTCGTGCATATAACATCAACACATAAAACCTTGGCTCGGATGCCACTGTTGGGGAACGTAGTAATTTCAAAAAAATTCCTACGCACACGCAAGATCATGGTGATGCACAACAACGAGAGGGGAGAGTGTTGTCTACGTACCCTCGTAGACTAGAAGCAGAAGCGTTATAACAACGCGGTTGATGTAGTCGTACGTCTTCACGGCCCGACCGATCAAGCACCGAAACTACAGCACCTCCGAGTTTCTGCACACGTTCAGCTCAATGACGATCCCCGGACTCCGATCCAGCAAAGTGTCGGGCACGAGTTCCGTCAGCACGAGGGCGTGGTGACGATCTTGATGTTCTACCGTCGCAGGGCTTCACCTAAGCACCGCTACAATATTATCAAGGATTATGGTGGATGGAGGCACCGCACACCGCTAAGAGATCAATGATCAATTGTTGTGTCTCTGGGGTGCCCCCCCCCCCGCCCCCGTATATAAAGGAGTGGAGGGGGGGCAGCCAAGGAGGGTGGCGCGCCCAAGGGGGGAGTCCAACTCCCACCGGGAGTAAAGCACCGCTACAATATTATCGAGGATTATGGTGGAGGGGGGCACCGCACAGGGCTAAGAGATCAATGATCAATTGTTGTGTCTCTGGGGTGCACCCTGCCCCCGTATATAAATGAGTGGAGGAGGGGGCCGGCCAAGGAGGGTGGCACGCCCAAGGGGGGGAGTCCAACTCCCATCGGCAGTAGGACTCCCCCTTTTCCTATTAGGAGTAGGATAGGGAAGGAAGAGGAAGGTGGGAGGAAGGAAAGGGGGGGCGGCCCCCTTCCCAATTCGGATTGGGCTTGGGGGGGCGCCCCCTCCCTTGCTCCTTTCCCCTCCTTTCCACTAAGGCCCAATAAGGCCCATATACCTCCCGGGGGGTTCCGATAACCTCCCGGTGATCCGGTATTGTCCCAATCTTACCCGGAACCTTTCCGGTGTCCAAATATAGTCGTCCAATATATCGATCTTTATGTCTCGACCATTTCAAGACTCCTTGTCAAGTCCATGATCACATCCGGGACTCCGAACAACCTTCGGTACATCAAAATATATAAACTCATAATGAAACTGTCATCGTAACGTTAAGCGTGCGGACCCTACGGGTTCGAGAACAATGTAGACATGACCGAGACACGTCTCCGGTCAATAACCAATAGCGGAACCTGGATGCTCATATTGGCTCCTACATATTCTACGAAGTTTTTATCGGTCAGACCGCATAACAACATACGTTGTTCCCTTTGTCATCGGTATGTTACTTGCCCGAGATTCGATCGTCAGTATCTCAATACCTAGTTCAATCTCGTTACCGACAAGTCTCTTTACTAGTTCCGTAATACATCATCTTGCAACTAACTTATTAGTTGCATTGCTTGCAAGGCTTAAGTGATGTGTATTACTGAGAGGGCCCAGAGATACCTCTCCGACAATCGGAGTGACAAATCCTAATCTCGAAATACGCCAACCCAACAAGTACCTTCGGAGACACCTGTAGAGCACCTTTATAATCACCAGTTACGTTGTGACGTTTGGTAGCACACAAAGTGTTCCTCTGGTAAATGGGAGTTGCATAATCTCATAGTCATAGGAACATGTATAAGTCATGAAGAAAGCAATAGCAACAAACTAAACGATCAAGTGCTATGCTAACGGAATGGGTCATGTCAATCACATCATTCTCCTAATGATGTGATCCCGTTAATCAAATGACAACTCATGTCTATGGTTAGAAACATAACCATCTTTGATCAACGAGCTAGTCAAGTAGAGGCATACTAGTGACACTCTGTTTGTCTATGTATTCACACATGTATTAAGTTTCTGGTTAATACAATTCTAGCATGAATAATAAACATTTATCATGATATAAGGAAATAAATAATAACTTTATTATTGCCTCTAGGGCATATTTCCTTCAACAAATGCTTCAACCAGAGGCGTCTTCCGCCTCCTCCTCCTGTGAGATCTGCCAGCACCGCAGTGGTTAGGCATAATCCCAAGTTTGCAAAGGTCAACATGATGAACGCAGCTCAGGCAGAGGACTCTTTAGAAGTGATTATGGGAAACCTTCCTGTTAGCGATATTCCTGCAAAAGTTCTTTTTGACACTAGTGCATCGCATTGTTTCATCTCAAGACCGTTTGCATCTAAGAATGAGTTGGCTTTCCAAGTTTTGCCTAATCCGTTAGCAGTTGCCTCTCCGGGTAAGCGCATGAATGCTAACTCCATGGTTCCAGATGTTACCATCACGATGGATGACTATAAGTTTCTGTCTTCTCCTAATGTTCTTGGTGACTCGGATATTTATCTTATTCTCGGAATGGACTGGCTTTCTAAGCACAAGGCTCAGCTTGATTGTGCTGCCAGGCAGATTCAATTGACACACTCGTCTGAGGATGTGATCGTCTTTGCCGCTCGTGATGATACCATTCGACTGTTTTCTCTCAATGAGAACGGTGAGTTGGATGCCATCTCTCAGATTCTAGTCGTTTGTGAATATCAAGACGTCTTTCCATAAGAGCTTCCAGGAATGCCTCCTCACCGGCCAGTTGAATTCTTCATCGATCTTGAGCCTGGCACGGAATCTGTTTGCAAACGTCCTTACAAGCTTGGACCTGAAGAGTTGAAGGAGCTGAAGAAACAACTCGATATTCAAGAGCGTATGGGTCTCATCCGACCATGTTCTTCTCCATGGGGTTGTGGTGTTCTTTTTGTTAAGAAAAAGGATGGAACGGACCGACTTTGTGTCGACTACCGTCCATTGAACAAGAAGACCATAAAGAACAAGTACCCACTTCCCAACATCAATGAGCTTTTCGAACAACTCAAGGGTGCTCAAATATTCTCCAAGCTTGACCTCCGTATGGGCTATCATCAGATTCGCATTCGTGAACAAGACATCCCCAAGACAGCATTCAGGACAAGCTATGGTTCATATGAATACACTATCATGTCTTTCGGCCTTGTCAACGCTCCTCCAACATTCTCTCGCATGATGAACTTCATCTTCAACGCCTACACAAATGACTTCGTCTTGGTCTATCTTGATGACATTCTAGTCTTTTCCAAGAACAAGGAGGATCATGCCAAGCACTTGAGATTGGTGTTGGACAAACTCAGAGAACATCAGCTCTATGCGAAGTTTTCAAAGTGCGAGTTTTGGCTCGATGAGGTTCTCTACCTTGGGAATATCATCTCCGCCAAGGGCATAGCTATTAATCCTGAGAAGGTGTCTGCAATTGTGAATTGGGAACCACCTCAGAATGTGAAGCAACTCCGCAGCTTCCTTGGGCTCGCAAGCTATTGCCGAAGGTTCGTTGAGAATTTCTCTAAGATCACGAAGCATCTTTCCAACTTTCTCCATAAGCATGTGAAGTATGTCTGGTCGCCTGAATGTGACATCGCTTTCAACACCCTCAAAGAGAAGTTAGTCACTGCTCCAGCTCTGACTCCTCCTGTTGAATCCAAACCATTCGAGGTTTTCTGTGATGCTTCCCTTCAAGGTCTCGGTGTTGTGTTAATGCAAGAGAAGAAAGTTGTGGTCTATACCTCTCGCCAGTTGAAGCCCAACGAAAAGAACTATCCCACTCGTGACCTCGAGTTGGCGGCAGTTGTCCATGCTCTTTTAACATGGAGACATCTCTTGTTGGGAAGGAAAGTGGACATCTTCACTGATCATAAGAGTCTCAACTACATCTTCACTCAGCCCAACCTCAACCTCAGGCAGACTCGTTGGGTCGAAATGATTCAAGAGTATAATCCGAGTATTGAATACACTCCAGGCAAGGCCAATGTCATTGCTGACGCTTTGAGAAGAAAGGCTTACTGCAATAGTTTCATTCTCAAGCCCTACCAACCAGAGCTTTGTGAAGCTTTCTGCAAACTTAATCTCCAAGTTGTTCCTCAAGGATTCCTTGCCAACCTCCAAGTCTCTCCTACTTTGGAAGATCAGATTCGTGAGGCTCAACTTCTTGATGCTATGGTGAAGAAGGTGAAGATTGGGATTGCCAAGAACCAACCCAAGTACAAGTGTTATCATCTTGATGACAAGGATACTCTATTCTTCGAGGATCGCATTGTTGTTCCTAAGGGTGACCTTCGTAAAGTCATTATGAACAAGGCTCACAATTCACTCCTCTTTATTCACCCTGGAAGTACAAAGATGTACCATGACCTCAAGCAGTCGTATTGGTGGACTCGAATGAAGCGCGAGATTGCTCACTTCGTGAATGAATGTAATGTCTGTAGAAGAGTGAAAGCAGAACACCAACGACCAGCTGGTCTCCTCCAACCTCTTGCCATTCCAGAATGGAAGTTTGATCATATTGAGATGGACTTCGTGACTGGATTTCCAAAATCCAAGCGTGGCAATGATGCTATCTTCATTGTCATCGACAAGCTCACTAAAGTGGCTCATTTCCTTCCTATCAAAGAATCTATCACAGCAGCTCAGTTGGCAGAGCTATATACCTCCAGGATTGTCTCTCTGCACGACATTCCGCATTTGATATCTTCAGATCGTGGAAGCATCTTTACCTCTAAGTTATGGGATTCCTTTCAGAAGGCCATGGGCACCAACATTCGCTTCAGCACAACTTTTCATCCTCAAACTACTGGCCAAGTCGAGAGGGTCAATCAAATTCTTGAAGATATGCTCAGGGCATGTGTCATTTCTTTCGGTATGAAGTGGGAAGATTGTCTTCCATATGCCGAGTTCTCCTACAACAATAGCTTCCAAGCAAGTTCGGGCAAGGCCCCATTCGAGATTCTCCATGGCATAAAGTGTCGTACTCCTCTTAACTGGTCAGAGACTGGTGAACGCCAACTTCTTGGCAATGACTTGATCACAGAGGCTGAAGAAATGTGCAAAGTCATTCGTGAAAATCTCAAAGCCGCGCAATTGCGTCAGAAGAGTTACTATGATAGCAAGCATCGTGACCTGGCTTTCGAGATCGGAGACCATGTCTACCTCCACGTCTCTCCAATGAAAGGTACTCGTCGCTTCGGTATCAAAGGGAAGCTTGCCCCTAGATACGTGGGTCCTTTCAAGATCATTGGCAAAAGAGGCGATCTCGCCTATCAACTTGAGCTTCCATCAAACTTTGCAAATGTGCACGACGTGTTTCATGTGTCTCAGCTTCGCAAGTGTTTCAAGACTCCTAACCGCACCATCAACTTCGAAGAGATTGATCTCCAAGAAGACCTGTCTTATCATGAGAATCCCGTGGCTATTCTTGAAGAAACTAAGCGCAAGACTCGCAACAAGTCTATCAAATTCCTAAAAGTGAAGTGGTCACATCATTCCGACCGTGAAGCCACCTGGGAACGCGAGGACCACCTCCGTTCCAAATACCCGGAGTTTTTCCAGTCCTAGATCTCGGGACGAGATCCTTTCGTAGTGGTGGAGTGTTGTAACTCCCTGTTTGTAACTTGCCATATTTGTATTCCAACTCTTGCCATTTTCGGCACTAAGTTATGATATTTCCTCCTTGTTGGGTTTTGTCTCTGTGTTGCTTTTGTCTTTGTCATGCATCTCATATCATGTCATCATGTGCATCGCATTTGCATACGTGTTCGTCTCATGCATCCGAGCATTTTCCCCGTTGTCCGTTTTGCATTCCGGTGCTCCTATGTCCTCCGGTGTCCCCTTTTGCCTCTTTTCGTGTGCGGGTGTTAAACGTTCCCGGATTGGACCGATACTTGCCAAGCGGCCTTGGTTTACTATCGGTAGACCGCCTGTCAAGTTTCGTACCATTTGGACTTCGTTTGATACTCCAACGGTTAACCAAGGAACCGAAAAGGCCTCGTGTGTGTTGCAGCCCAACACCTCTCCAAAGTGGCCCAAAACCCCCTCCATCATCTCGGTCGTTCGATCACGATCGCGTGGCCGAAAACCATGCTCAATTTGGAGTCTCCTAGCTCCCTCTACCTATAAATATATGCCCCCCCTCCGAAAATCTCGCAATCGAAACCCTAAAAATCGTCCCCTCCGCCGTCGGATGTGTCCGCACCCGCCGGACACGCCCGCGCCGCCGCGCCCAACCACCCAGGAGCCGCCACGTGGCCTCCCACCTCCGTCCACCGCGCCGGCCAGCTCGGGCCCGAGGCTGGCCCCCGCGGCCCGGTCGCCGCGCGCCGCCGCCCGTCTCCTCCTGCCGCCTGCCCGCGCCCGAAGGTCGCCGCCTCCGCCGCCCAGTTCGTCGCTGGCCGCCTCCGACCGCGCTGCCCTCGTCACCGGCGAGCCCCGGCAAGCGCGTTGCCCCGCCGCCTTGACGTCCGCGTCGGCCCCGCGCCTCCTCCGGCCTCCTCCTCGTTCCGGCCACCGCCCCGCAGCTCCGGCCACCGTCCTGCCTTCGTCGCCGGCGAGGTCCTGATGAACCTCGGGAGGCGTGCCCGATCCAGATCGGCTACAGGAAACCCTAGGTTGACTTCGGATTTTCCCTAAGTCCCCATTTTGCATTATTTTTAGGCAACTTCATCATGTCATAACTTTGCACCCGTGGCTCCGTTTTGGGCGTGTAGCATATCAAATTGTTCGTCTGGATGTGCACTTCATTTCATTCCATTGCACCATGTTCATTTGAGTTCATCTTGATGCCCTAAATGTTGTTGCAAGAGTGCTATATAATGTTAGGTTCTGATTCTTAACAGATATTGGACATTTGTCATTTTTACCATGTTTAATGTGTGCATCCTATGATCTTGAGCCCTACATGTGTTTTGGGCTATGCCATGCCATCTTTACAGGGGTGTATGCCATGTATTTTTTTGATCTTTGTGGTGACTAGCACAAGCTTGCAAAGTAGCTCTCGTGATGTTGCTGATTTCAGGGACTTAGAATTCTTCAAGTCATTTCCCTGATGGTATTTTTATGCCATGTATTCATGTTGCTACAGAGTGATCCATGCCTCTTTTGAGAATGTTCTGTAAGGATGTTTTTGAGATATTGTTATGCTCTATCCATCCATGTCTTTGTTTGCAATTAAGAAGTACCCTAGAATTACTCAATCTTGCTCTACTTTTGCTATAAAATGTTCCTGGAAGATTGTTTACATGTTAATCAATTTTGCCTACATAACTCTGTTTTTGACATGCCCAGTTTTCTGCTAAGTCTAAATCTGTTAACGAACCTTGCTATGTTTACATGCTTGCCATTGTATTTTCTGATCCCTTTTGGCTTATGGTTAGTAAGGGACTTTTGTTATATGCTTTGAGTAGTTTCATGACATGCCTTGCTTTACCATGATATGTTCCTATAGCATGTTGTTATCTTGCTCTAAACATTGCTTCCTGATGTTAAATCCTGGCATGTTGTTATTTTCACTAAGTCTGTGAACCTGATATCTTTTGCACTTTTGCCATGCTTGTTTGAACCTGGTATTGACTGAATTAGCCGTAGCTCAGTGTTCATCTTTTGTCAAGCAGCATGAGTGGATCACTGCCATGTGCCTAGTTTCTATGTTAGAGTGTAGTAGCTTATTTTTCTTGATGCATTTAGATAGCATCGTGCTGTTAATCGCAGCTTAGTACCATTATTGTTTTGCTTGCCATTTGCAAACATGCATCCGATTCCGGTGATCTTTATATCGACTTCGACCGAAATCAACTCATCTTTCCAGCGGCACTCTTGATTTTCCAAGTTGAGGCCTGGTTCAATCTTTCCTTGCCGAAGCATGCATATGCATTGCATATCACATCCCGCATATCATGCCATGTTTTGCATCATGTTGCTTGCGCATTGCACCATGGTTGATTGTGTCTCCCTTTGCTTGTGTTCTTGCTTTGGGTAGAACCTGGAGACGAGTACGTGATCGAGGAACCCGTTGAGTACGCTTACGAGGATCAAGCTTACGTCAACTCGGAGAACTTTGCAGGCAAGATGACCATACCCTCGAAATCACTTCTATCTTTGCTTGCCAGATGCTCGCTCTATTGCTATGCCTATGCTACGATACCTACCACATGCTTTATCATGCCTCCCATATTGCCATGTCAAACCTCTAACCCACCTTGTCCTAGCAAACTGTTGTTTGGCTATGTTACCGCTTTGCTCAGCCCCTCTTATAGCGTTGCTAGTTGTAGGTGAAGATTCGAGTTTGTTCCTTGTTGGAACATGTTTATTGTTGGGATATCACAATTATATCTTGTTTACTTTAATGCATCTATATACTTGGTAAAGGGTGGAAGGCTCGCCCTTATGCCTGGTGTTTTGTTCCACTCTTGTCGACCTAGTTTCCGTCATACCGGTGTTATGTTCTTTGATTTTGTGTTCCTTACACGGTTGGGTTATAATGGGAACCCCTTGACAGTTCGCCTTGAATAAAACTCCTCCAGCAAGGCCCAACTTTGGTTTTACCATTTGCCACCTAGCCTATTTTTCCTTGGGTTCCGCGGACTCAAGGGTCATCTTTATTTTAAACCCCCCGGGCCAGTGCTCCTCTGAGTGTTGGTCCAACCTGTCAGCTGCCGGTGGCCACCAGGGGCAACTCTGGGCTGGCCTACCGGAACCTTGGACAATCTGGTGTGCCCTAAGAACGAGATATGTGCAGCTCCTATCGTGATTTGTTGGCACATTCGGGTGGTTTTGCTGGTTTAATTTTACCATTGTCGAGATGTCTTGTAACCGGGATTCCGAGTCTGATCGGGTCATCCTGGGAGAAGGAATATCCTTCGTTGACCGTGAGAGCTTGTGATGGGCTAAGTTGGGACACCCCTGCAGGGATTTGATCTTTCGAAAGCCGTGCCCACGGTTATAGAAAACCTGAAAACCTGAATTTGTTAATGTCCGATTGTAGAAAACCTGAAACTTAACTTAATTAAATGGATATATACCCACGATGTGGCTATATCTCCCACGTGCATATATACGGGAATTTGTTAATGTCCGGTTGTAGAAAACCTGAAACTTAACTTAATTAAAATGGATCAACAGTGTGTGTAGCCGTGATGGTCTCTTTTCGGCGGAGTCCGGGAAGAGAACACGGCCTCGGGTTTTGCTTGAACGTAAGTATTTCTAGGATCACTTCTTGATCATAGATTCTCGAACGTGCTTTGCCTTCTCTTCTTGCTCTCATTTGCGTAAGGTAGCCACCATATATGCTAGTTCATTGCTGTAGCTCCACCTCATACCTTTTACCTACCCATAAGCTTAAATAGTCTTGATCGCGAGGGTGTGAGATTGCTGAGTCCCCATGACTCACAGATTACTTCCAAAACCAGATGCAGGTGTCGATGATACCATTCCAGGAGATACGACTGAGCTCAAGTGGGAGCTTGATGAGGACTCAGGACGATATTATGTTTCCTTTCCAAACGATCAGTAGTGGAGCCCAGTTGGGGCGATCAGGGTTCTTATGCATTTGGGGTTGTCTTTATTTTGGTTCCGTAGTCGGACCTTGATTGTATCTGGATGATTGTAATGCTATAATTTATGTAGTGTGTGAAGTGGCGATTGTAAGCCAACTATGTACCTCTTTCTTATTCAGTACATGGGATGTGTAAAGATTACCCCTCTTGCGACATTGCCTACAATGCGGTTATGCCTCTAAGTCATGCTCCGACACGTGGGAGATATAGCCATATCGTGGGTATTACAATCACATCTCTGCAAAACTCGATCAAGGTTGCTCAACCAATCATCAAAAGAAGATCCATAGACGAAAAAGTCGTCCATGAAAACCTCACAAATCTTTTCACAGAAGTCAGAGAATATAGACAACATGCATCTTTGAAAGGTAGCAGGTGCATTACATAGACCAAAAGGCATACGTCTATAAGCAAAAGTACCAAAAGGGCATGTAAAAGTAGTCTTTGATTGATCTTTGGCTGACACATGTATTTGAGAGAAACCAGAATAACCATCTAGAAAGCAAAAATGTGTATGTTTGGACAATCTTTCTAGCATTTGATCGATAGAAGGTAAGGGGTAATGATGCCTTGTAGTAGCCTTAATCAATTACCATCCTATAACCTGTAATAATTCTTTGAGGAATCAATTCATCTTTATCATTAGGAACAACAGTAATACCTCCCTTCTTAGGGACACAATGGACAGGGCTTACCCACTGACTATCAGCAACGGGATAAATTATATGTGCCTCAAGGAGCTTTAGTATCTCCTTTCTTACCACTTCTTTCATTTTAGGATTCAGCCGGCGTTGATGATCACGAACTGGTTTAGCATCTTCTTACAAATTAATTTTATGTTGACACAGAGTGGGACTAATGCCCTTAAGATCATCAAGAGTATACCCAATAGCAGCACGGTGCTTCTTCAGATTTTTCAATAAGCTCTCTTCCTCATGCTCTGAAAGGTTAGCACTAATAATAACAGGATATATCTTTTTCTCATCAAGATAAGCATATTTAAGAGTATCAGGTAACAGTTTAAGCTCAAACACGGGATCACCCTTGGGTGGAGGAGGATCCCCTAGGATTTCAACAGGTAAATTGTTTTTCAGAATAGGTTCCTGTTTAAAGAATACTTCATCTAATTCCCTTCTTTCATTCATAAACATGTTATTTTCATGGTCTAGCAAATATTGTTCTAAAGGATCACTAGGAGGTACGACAATAGAAGCAAGACCAATAATTTCATCCTTACTAGGTAATTCTTCTTCACGGTGTTGTCTACTAAATTTAGAAAAATTAAATTCATGAGTCATATCAATCAAACCGACAGTAACAACATCCCTTTTGAAATCTATGGTAGCATTAAAAGTGTTTAAGAAAGGTCTACCAAATATAATGGGACAAAAGCTATCTTGTGGGGAACCAAGAACAAGAAAATCAGCAGGGTATTTAGTTTTCCCACACAAGACTTCAACATCTCTAACAATTCCCATTGGTGAAATAGTGTCTCTATTGGCAAGTTTAATTGTGACATCAATATCTTCCAACACAGCAGGTGCAATATCATGCATAACTTCTTGGCATAAGGAATAAGGTATTGCACTAGCACTAGCACCCATATCACATAAGCCATGATAACAATGATCTCTGATACGTCCATTTTGCATCATGCTTTTATATCGATATTTATCACATTATGGACTTTTATTTCACTTTATATCACAATACTTATGGCGATTCCCTCTTATTTTACAAGGTTTACATAAAGAGGGAGAATGCCGGCAGCTGGAATTCTGGGCTGGAAAAGGAGCAAATATTAGAGGCCTATTCTGCGCAACTCCAAAAGTCCTGAAATTTCACGGGACATCTAAAAAGAAATAAAGAAAAATCCTCGCCAAAGATGAAGGCCAAGGGGCCCACACCCTTCTCACAAGGGTGGGGGGCGCCCCCCTAGGGTGCGCCCCCTACCTCGTGGGCCCCCTGGTGGCTCTCCGATGCCCATCTTCTCCTATATGAGGTTTTTCGATGAGAAAAAAATAGGAGGGAACTTTTCGGGACGAGACTCCGCCGCCACGAGGCGGAACCTTGGCGGATCCAATCTAGAGCTCCGACAGAGCTGTTTTGCCAGGGATACTTCCCTCCGGAGGGGGAAATCATCACCATCATCATCACCAACGCTCCTCTCATCGGGAGAGGGCAATCTCCATCAACATCTTCACCAGCACCATCTCATCTCCAAACCCTAGTTCATCTCTTGTATCCAATTCTTGTCTTAAAGTCCGGGATTGGTGCTAGTAGGTAGCTAGTAGTGTTGATTACTCCTTGTAGTTGATGCTAGTTGGTTTATTTGGTGGAAGATCATATGTTCAGATCCTATATGCATATTATTACCCCTCTTATTATGAACATGAATATGCTTTGTGAGTAATTACGTTCATTCCTGAGGACAAGGAAGAAGTCTTGCTATGAGTAGTCATGTGAATTTGGTATTCGTTTGATATTTTGATAAGATGTATGTTGTCTAGCCTCTAGTGGTGTTATGTGAACGCCGACTACATAACACTTCACCATTATTTGGGCCTAGAGGAAGGCATTGGGAAGTAATAAGTAGATGATGGTTTGCTAGAGTGATAGAAGCTTAAACCCTAGTTTATGCGTTGCTTCATAAGGGGCTGATTTGGATCCATATGTTTCATGCTATGGTTAGGTTTACCTTAATACTTTTGTTGTAGTTGCGGATGCTTGCAATAGAGGTTAATCATAGGTGGGATGCTTGTTCAGGTAAGAACAGCACCCAAGCACCGGTCCACCCAGATATCAAATTATCAAAGTATCGAACGCGAATCATATGAACGTGATGAAAACTAGCTTGATGATATTCCCATGTGTCCCCGGGAGTGCTTTTCCTATTATAAGAGTTTGTTCCAGCTTGTCCTTTGCTACAAAAAGATTGGGCCACCTTGCTGCACTTTATTCACTTTTGTTAATTGTAGCTTGTTACAATTTATCCCATCACAAAACTATCTGTTACCACTTATTTCAGTACTTGCAGAGAATACCTTGCTGAAAACCGCTTATCATTTCCTTCCGCTCCTCGTTGGGTTCGACACTCTTACTTATCGAAAGGACTACGATAGATCCCCTATACTTGTGGGTCATCAAGACTCTTTTCTGGCGCCGTTGCCGGGGAGTGTAGCGCCTTTGGTAGGTGGAATTTGGTAAGGAAAAATTTATATAGTGTGCTGAAATTTACTGTCACTTGTTACTATGGAAAGTAATTCTCTGAGGGGCTTGTTCGGGGTATCTTCACCCTGTCCAGTAGAGCAAAGAGTTGCTCCTCAACCTACTGAACCTATTGAAAATGAAAATCCTTTTGAATTTCCTGCGGCTATGATGGAAAAACTGCTAGCTAATCCTTTTACAGGAGATGGAACAAAACATCCTGATGAGCACTTAATATATGTGGATGCAGTTTGTGGATTATTTAAGCTTGCAGGTATACCCGATGATGTTGCTAAGAAGAAGGTCTTCCCTTTATCTTTGAAGGGAGACACATTGATATGGTATAGGCTATGTGATGACATGAGATTCTGGACTATAAAAGATTGAAGCTGGAATTTCATCGAAAGTATTACCCTATGCATCTTGTTCATCGTGATCGCAATTATATATATAATTTCTGGCCTCGCGAAGGAGAAAGCATCGCTCAAGCTTGGGGGAGGCTTAAATCAATGTTATATTCATGCCCCAATCATGAGCTCTCAAGAGAAATGATTATTCAGAATTTATATGCTCGGCTTTCTGACAACAATCGCACCATGCTCGATACTTCTTGTGCTGGCTCTTTTATAATGAAGACTACTGAATTCAGATGGAATTTATTGGATAGAATTAAACGCAACTCTGAAGATTGGGACCTCGACGAAGGTAAGGAGTCAGGTATGACACCTAAGTTTGGTTGTGTTAAATCTTTTATGGATACCGATATTTTCCTTAAGTTTAGCACTAAATATGGACTTGACTCTGAGATAGTAGCTTCTTTCTGTGAATCTTTTGCTACTTATGTTGATCTCCCCAAGGAGAAGTGGTTTAAATATCATCCTCCCATAGAAGTAAAAGTAGCTGCACCTATTAAAGTTGAAGAAAAGACTGTCACTTATAATGATCCTATTGTTCCTACTTCTTATATTGAGAAACCACCTTTCCCTGTTAGAATAAAGGATCATGCTAAAGCTTCAACTGTTGTTCGTAAAAGCAATATTAGAAGTTATACACCTCCTGAGCAAGTTAAAGTAGAACCTAATATTGCTATTGTTAAAGATATCTTGTCTGAAAATATTGATGGGCATGTTATTCAGTTCGAAGGTGAAACTGCTAGAATTGCTAAACCTTGTGATAAAGATAAACATAGACCTGTGGTAGGCGTGCCTGTTATTTCTGTTAAAATAGGAGATCATTGTTATCATGGCTTATGTAATATGGGTGCTCGTGCTAGTGTAATACCTATTGACTTACACGAAGAAATTAAGAATGAAATTGCACCTGTTGAGTTAGAAGATATTGATGTTACTATTAAACTTGCTAATAGAGATACTCTTGCACCAATTGGAATTGTTAGAGATGTTGATTCTTGTGTGGGAAAACTAAATATCATGCTGATTTTCTTGTTCTTGGTTCCCCACAAGATAGCTTTTGTCCTATTATATTTGGTAGACCCTTCTTGAATACTGTCAATGCTACCATAGATTGCACAAAGAATGTTGTTACTGTTGGCTTGGATGATATGGTTCATGAGTTTAATTTCTCTAAATTTAGTAAACAACATCATGAGGAAGAATTACCTAGTAAGGATGAAATTATTGTTCTTGCTTCTATTGCCGTACCTCCTAGTGATCCTTTAGAACACTATTTGCTAGACCATGAAAATGATATGTTCATGAATAAAAGAAGGGAAATAGGTGAAGTATTCTTTAAACAGGAACCTATTCTAAAACACAATTTGCCTGTTGATACCCTAGGCGATCCTCCTCCGCCTAAGGGTGATCCCGTGTTTGATCTTAAACCTTTGCCTGATAATCTTAAATATGCTTATCTTGATGAAAAGAAGATATATCCTGTTATTATTAGTGCTAACCGTTCAGAGCATGAAGAAGAAAGATTATTGAAAACTCTGAAGAAGCATCATGCTGCTATTGGATATACTCTTGATGTTCTTAAGGGCATTAGTCCCACTCTATGTCAACATCAAATAAATTTGGAAGCAGATGCCAAACCAGTTCGTGATCCTCAACGACGTCTGAATCCTAAATTGAAAGAAGTGGTAAGAAAAGAAATACTAAAGCTTCTGGAGGCAGGTATAATCTATCCCGTTGCTGATAGTGAGTGGGTAAGTCATGTCCATTGTGTCCCTAAGGAGGGAGGTATTACTATTGTTCCTAATGATAAAGATGAATTGATTCCGCAAAGAATTATCACAGGTTATAGGATGGTAATTGATTTCCATAAATTAAATAAAGCTACTAAGAAAGATCATTATCCCTTACCTTTTATTGATCAAATGCTAGAAAGATTATGCAAACATACACACTATTGCTTTCTAGATGATTATTCTGGTTTCTCTCAAATACCTGTGTCGGCTAAAGATCAATCAAAGACTACTTTTACATGCCCTTTTGGTACTTTTGATTATAGACGTATGCCTTTTGGTTTATGTAATGCACCTTCTACCTTTCAAAGATGCATGATGGCTATATTCTCTGACTTTTGTGAAAAGATTTGTGAGGTTTTCATGGACGACTTTTCCGTCTATGGTTCCTCTTTTGATGATTGCTTGACCAATCTTGATCGAGTTTTGTAGAGATGTGAAGATACTAATCTTGTCTTGAATTGAGAAAAGCGTCACTTTATGGTTAATGAAGGTATTGTCTTGGGGCACAAAGTTTCTGAAAGAGGTATTGAAGTTGATAAAGCCAAGGTTGATGCTATTGAAAAGATGCCATGTCCCAAGGACATCAAAGGTATAAGAAGTTTCCTTGGTCACGCTGAATTTTACAGGAGGTTCATTAAGGACTTCTCAAAAATTTCTAGGCCTCTGACTAATTTATTGCAAAAAGATATACCATTTGTCTTTGATGATGATTATGTAGAAGCATTTGAAATACTTAAGAAAGCATTAGTCTCTGCACCTATTGTTTAGCCACCTGATTGGAATTTACCCTTTGAAATTATGTGTGATGCTAGTGATTATGCTGTAGGTGCTGTTCTAGGGCAAAGAGTTGATAAGAAATTAAATGTTATTCATTATGCTAGTAAGACTCTAGAAAATGCTCAAAGAAATTATGCTACTACTGAAAAAGAGCTTTTAGTAGTTGTATTTGCTTGTGATAAGTTCAGATCTTATATTGTTGATTCTAAAGTAACTATTCATACTGATCATGCTGCTATTAAACATCTTATGGAAAAGAAGGATGCTAAACCTAGACTTATTAGATGGGTTCTCTTGCTACAAGAATTTGATTTGAATATTGTTGATAGAAAGGGAGCTGAGAACCCCGTTGCAGACAACTTATCTTGGTTAGAAAATATTCTTGATGACCCACTACCTATTAATGATGACTTTCCTAATGAACAATTAAATGTTATAAGTACTTCTTGTAGTACTCCATGGTATGCTGATTATGCTAATTATATTGTTGCTAAGTTTATACCACCTAGTTTCTCATACCAGCAAAAGAAAAAGTTTTTCTATGACTTGAGACATTACTTTTGGGATGACCCACATCTTTATAAAGAAGGAGTAGATGGTGTTATTAGGCGTTGTGTACCTGAGCATGAACAGGAACGGATCCTATGCAAGTGTCATTCCGAGTCTTATGGAGGACACCACGCTGGAGATAGGATTGCACATAAGGTATTGCAATCTGGTTTTTATTGGCCTACTCTCTTCAAGGATGCTCGTAAGTTTGTCTTGTCTTGTGATGAATGTCTAAGAATTGGTAATATTAGTAGACGTCAAGAAATGCCTATGAATTATTCACTTGTTATTGAACCGTTCGATGTTTGGGGCTTCGATTATATGGGACGTTTTCCTGCCTCCAATGGATACACACATATTCTAGTTGCTGTTGATTACGTTACTAAGTGGGTAGAAGCTATTCCAACTAGTAGTGCTGATCATAAAACTTCTATTAAAATGCTTAAAGAAGTTATTTTCCTGAGGTTTGGAGTCCCTAGATATTTAATGACTGATGGTGGTTCACACTTTATTCATGGTGCTTTCCGTAAAATTCTTGCTAAATATGATGTTAATCATAGAATTGCATCTCCTTATCACCCACAGTCTAGTGGTCAAGTAGAGTTGAGCAATAGAGAGCTCAAATTAATTTTGCAAAAGACTGTTAATAGGTCTAGAAAGAATTGGTCTAAGAAACTTGATGATGCATTATGGGCTTATAAAACTGCATATAAAAATCCTATGGGTATGTCTCCGTATAAAATGGTTTATGGAAAAGCATGTCACTTACCTCTCGAACTAGAACACAAGGCATATTGGGCTGTTAAAGAGCTTAACTATGATTTTAAACTTGCCGGTGAGAAGAGGTTATTCGATATTAGCTCACTTGATGAATGGAGAACCCAAGCTTATGAAAATGCCAAGTTGTTTAAAGAAAAAGTTAAAAGATGGCATGACAAAAGGATACAAAAGCGTGAGTTTAATGTAGGTGATTATGTATTGCTATACAACTCTCGTTTAAGATTTTTTGCGGGAAAACTTCTCTCTAAATGGGAAGGCCTCTATGTTATCGAAGAGGTCTATCGTTCCAGTGCCATAAAGATCAACAACTTCGAGGGCACAAATCCAAAAGTGGTAAACGGTCAAAGAATCAAACATTATATCTCAGGTAATCCCATAAATGTTGAAACCAATATTATTGAAACCGTAACCCCGGAGGAATACATAAGGGACACTTTCCGGAACATTTCAGACTCCGAAAAAGAATAGGTATGTGGTATAGTAAGTAAACCGACTCCAAAACAACTTTTAAGGCAATATTTCCCCGTTTTGGAATATTTGGAAAAATAGAAAAATAAGTAGCAGTCCGAGAAGAACACGAGGGCCCCATGAGTGTGGTGGGCGCGCCCTACCCCTTGGGCGCGCCCCCTACCTCGTGTGCCTTCCGGACTCCGTTTTATTGCACATTACGTATTTTGGTCGGTAAAAATTCATTACATAACCTCCCGAAGGTTTTGACTCCCGTATCACGAACCTCCTCTGTTCTTGTTTCGAGCTGTTTTTTGTCAAGGTTTTCCAGGCTAGGCATCATGTCGTCACCCTCCTCCAACAATGGTGACAACGATGCTTGGCTAATGAAGATATATCTGAAGAGGGAAGAACCCATGAGGGTCAACAAGGATGAAAGATTCAAAAAGGCCATGGAGGATCAAGCTCCGGCAGCAAAAGACATCCTTCAACTTGATCATAACCTTCTTACCCCAAGTGAGATCGAAGCTTTCAAGATGATTGAGTTAGCTCGTATACAAAACAAGTATCTCACACAAGAAAATATTTTGTTGAAGGAGCATATTGTCGCACTCAAGGGCATTATTCGCAAGCTGGAGGACCTCTTACGCTCGATGTGCAATTACCCGTCACCACCACCTTCTTCACCAACAAAGGAGATATAATCACATGGGTATGGGCACTCCCCTTGGCAACTGCCAAGCTTGGGGGAGGTGCCCCGGTATCGTATCACAATCACAACTCCTATCTTTACCGTTTTTCTAAGTTCGATCCTATTAGTAGTATCTTGATCTAGTAGAATAAAGTCTATGTCATGATTTAGTTTTGAGTTTTGCTTTATGATCTCTCTTTGTAATCGAGTCCGTGAGCTATATATAATAAAGATTAGTGTTGAATCAAGGGCTTGATTATTTTGCCATGATCTTGGGTGAACAAAAGAAAAGAGAAAAAGAATAAAAAGAAAGAAAGAGTTCATATTGATCTTATTGAGAGTAATGACTTCACATAGAAAGAGTATGATGATTAAAAGTTGCTGGGAGTTGGCAGACATAGCTTTGGTCATTGTTGCAATTAATAGGAATTAATAAGGAAAGAGAGGTTTTCACATATAGGTATATTATCATTGACATCCTTTATGATTGGGAGCACTCATTAAAATATGACATGCTAAAGAGTTGATGTTGGACAAGGAAGACAACGTAATGAGTTATGTTTTTCTTATATCTGAGATAAAGTATGTTGTCATGGTTCCTCTATCTTGTTGAGCTTTCCTTTCCCCCTCATGCTAGCCAAATTCTCAGCACCAAGTAGAAATCCTACGTGTGCTTCCAAATATCCGTGAACCAGTTTTGCCATGAGAGTCCACCATATCTACCTATGGATTGAGTAAGATCATTCAAGTAAGTTGTCATCGGTGCAAAGCAATAAAAATTGCTCTAAATATATATGATGGATTGGTGAGGGAGAAATAAGCTTTATACGATCTTGTGATGTGGAAGTAATAAAAGCGACGGACTGCATAATAAAGGTTCATATCACAAGTGGCAATATAAAGTGACGTTCTTTCGCATTGAGATTTTAAATATCCAACCATAAAAGCGCATGGAAACCTCTGCTTCCCTCTGCGAAGGGCCTATCCTTTATTATTATCTTCTACCTTCTGCCAGAGTCATGGTGATCTTCACCTTTTCTTTTTCATTTAATCCTTTGGCAAGCTCAGCATGTTGGAAAGAACATGATATATATATATCTAATTGGATGTAGGGGAGCATGAACCATTATTGTTGACATTACCCTTGAGGTAAAAGGTTGTGGGGCAAAACTATAAGCCCCTATCTTTCTCTGTGTCCGATTAAAACTCCGTAACCACAAGTATCGCGTGAGTGTTAGCAATTATGGAGGACTAAATGATAGTTGAGTATGTGGACTTGCTTTTTAGCTCTGACGTAGACTCTTTCCGATGTTATGATAAATTGCAATTGCTTCAATGATTGAGCTTATAGTTTGTCGGAGCCCAATAAGGTTTATGATTTATACTCTTGCATTGTGAATAGATCATCACTTGAACATAAGTAATCATATGACAAAATCTATATATGTTGCTGTTATTTTACAAGGTTAACACAAAGAGGGAGAATGCCGGCAGCTGGAATTCTAGGCTGGAAAAGGAGCAAATATTAGAGGCCTATTTTGTGCAACTCCAAAAGTACTGAAACTTCACGGGACATCTTAAAAGAAATAAAGAAAAAACCTCACCAAAGATGAAGGCCATGGGCCCACACCCTTCTCACGAGGGTGGGGGGCGCCCCCCTAGGGCGCACCCCCTACCTCGTGGGCCCCCTGGTGGCTCTCTGATGCCCATCTTCTCCTATATGAGGTCTTTTGATGAGAAAAAATAGGAGGGAACTTTTCGGGACGAGACTCCGCCGCCACGAGGCGGAACCTTGGCGGATTCAATCTAGAGCTCTGGCACAGCTGTTCTGCCGGGAATACTTCCCTCCCGGAGGGGGAAATCATCACCATCGTCATCACCAACGCTCCTCTCATCGGGAGAGGGCAATCTCCATCAACATCTTCACCAGCACCATCTCATCTCCAAACCCTAGTTCATATCTTGTATCCAATTCTTGTCTTAAAGTCCGGGATTGGTGCTAGTAGGTAGCTAGTAGTGTTGGTTACTCCTTGTAGTTGATGCTAGTTGGTTTATTAGGTGGAAGATCATATGTTCAGATCCTATATGCATATTATTACCCCTCTGATTATGAACATGAATGTGCTTTGTGAGTAATTACGTTCGTTCCTGAGGACAAGGGAGAAGTCTTGTTATGACTAGTCATGTGAATTTAGTATTCGTTTGATATTTTGATAAGATGTATGTTGTCTAGCCTCCAGTGGTGTTATGTGAAAATCGACTACATAACACTTCACCATTATTTGGGCCTAGAGGAAGGCATTGGGAAGTAATAAGTAGATGATGGGTTGCTAGAGTGACAGAAGCTTGAACCCTAGTTTATGCGTTGCTTTGTAAGGGGCTGATTTGGATCCATATGTTTCATGCTACGGTTAGGTTTACCTTAATACTTTTGTTGTAGTTGCGGATGCTTGCAATAGAGGTTAATCATAAGTGGGATGCTTGTTCAAGTAAGAACAGTACCCAAGCACCGGTCCACCCACATATCAAATTATCAAAGTATCGAACGCGAATCATATGAACGTGATGAAAACTAGCTTGATGATATTCCCATGTGTCCTCGGGAGCGCTTTTCCTATTATAAGAGTTTGTTCCGGCTTGTCCTTTGCTACAAAAGGATTGGGCCACCTTGCTGCACATTATTCACTTTTGTTACTTGTTGCAAGTTACAATTTATCCCGTCACAACAAAGACTTCTCCCATGTCCTTTTGTAGCAAAGGAGAAGCCTGGACAAACTCTTATATGATGTAAAGCGCTCCCGAGGACACATGGGAATATCGTCAAGCTAGTTTTCATCACATTCATATGATTCACGTTCGGTACTTTGATAATTTGGTATGTGGGTGGACCGGTGCTTGGGTGCTGCCCTTACTTGGACAAGCATCCCACTTATGATTAACCTCTATTGCAAGCATCCGCAACTACAACAAAAGTATTAAGGTAAACCTAACCATAGCATGAAACATATGGATCCAAATCAGCCCCTTACGAAGCAACGCATAAACTAGGGTTTAAGCTTCTGTCACTCTAGCAACCAATCATCTACTTATTACTCCCCAATGCCTTCCTCTAGGCCCAAATAATGGTGAATTGTCATGTAGTCGACGTTCACATAACACCACTAGAGGAGAGACAACATACATCTCATCAAAATATCGAACGAATACCAAATTCACATGACTACTAATAGCAAGACTTCTCCCATGTCCCCAGGAACAAAAGTAACTACTCACAAAGCATAAACATGTTCATAATCAGAGGGGTATTAATATGCATATAGGATCTGAACATATGATCTTCCATAAATTAAACCAACTATCATCAACGACAAGGAGTAATTAACACTACTAGCAACCTACTAGAACCAATCCCGGACCTGGAGACAAGAATTGGATACAAGAGATGAACTAGGGTTCTGAGATGAGATGGTGCTGATGAAGATGTTGATAGAGTTTGCCCTCTCCCGATGAGAGGAGCGTTGGTGATGACGATCGCGATGATTTCCCCCTTCGGGGGGGGGGGAAGTTTCCCCGGCAGAACAGCTCCGCCAGAGCCCTAGATTGGTTCCACCAAGGTTCCGCCTCGTGGCGGCAGAGTTTCGTCCGAGAAGATGGCTTATGTTTTTTCCCATCAAAAGACTCCATATAGCAGAAGATGGCCACCAGAGGGCCACCAGGGGGCCCACGAGGTAGGAGGGCGCGCCCTGGGGGGTAGGGCGCGCCCCCACCCTCGTGGGCAGGATGTGGCCCCCCTGGTGAAGTTCTTCCTCTCAGTATTTTTTTTATATTTGGAAAACATCTTCCGTGAAGTTTCAGGACTTTTGGAGCTGTACAAAATAGGTCTCTAATATTTGCTCCTTTTCCAGCCCAGAATCCCAGCTTTCGGCATTCTCCCTCTTTATGTAAACCTTGTAAAATAAGAGAGAATAGGCATAAGTATTGTGACATAATGTGTAATAACAACCCATAATGCAATAAATATTGATATAAAAGCATGATGCAAAATGGACGTATCACACCTTTACCTAGAAGGCGTTCTAAGAATTCGGAATTTGTTGATCTTGATGCTAAAATTGATAAAAGTGGGATTGAAGAAATTAAAACCCTAGATGTTGCTAAACCCACTATTATGGATTTCAAGGAATTTAACTATGAAAATTGCTCTTTGATTGTTTGTATTTCCTTGTTACAATCCATGCTAAATTCTCCTCATGCTTATAGTCAAAATAAAGCGTTTACTAAACATATCGTTGATGCCTTGATGCAATCTTATGAAGAAAAACTTGAATTGGAAGTTTCTATCCCTAGAAAACTTTATGATGAGTGGGAACCAACTATTAAAATTAAAATTAGAAATCATGAATGCTATGCTTTATGTGATTTGGGTGCTAGTGTTTCCACAATTCCAAAGACTTTGTGTGATTTGTTAGGTTTCCATGATTTTGATGATTGTTCTCTAAACTTGCACCTTGCGGATTCCACTATTATGAAACCTATGGGAATAATTAATGATGTTCTTATTGTTGCAAATAGGAATTATGTACCTGTAGATTTTATTGTTCTTGACATAGATTGCAATCCTTCATGTCCTATTATTCTTGGTAGACCTTTCCTTAGAACAATTGGTGCAATTATTGATATGAAGGAAGGAAATATTGGATTCCAATTTCCATTAAGGAAAGGCATGGAACACTTTCCGAGAAAGAAAATTAAATCACCTTATGAATCTATTATGAGAGCCACTTATGGATTGCCTACCAAAGATGGCAATACCTAGATCTATTCTTGCTTGTTATGCCTAGCTAGGGGCGTTAAACGATAGCGCTTGTTGGGAGGCAACCCATTTTTTTATTCCTTGCTTTTTGATCCTGTTTAGTAATAAATAATTTATCTAGACTCTGTTTTGGTTGTGTTTTTTGTGTTTAATTAGTGTTTGTGCCAAGTAGAACCGTTGGGAAGACTTGGGGAAAGTCTTGTTGAACTTGCTGTAAAAAACAGAAACTTTAGTGCTCAGGAGGACTGCTGTCATTTTTATTTGGAAAGTGATATTTAGTTAATTATTTTTGAAGATGATTAATATATAAATTTATCACGTCTATCAATTTATTTTAGAATTTTTGGGGATCCAGATCTTGCGCTAGCTACAGATTACTACAGACTGTTCTGTTTTTGACAGATTCTGTTTTTCGTGTGTTGTTTGCTTATTTTGATGAATCTATGGCTAGTAAAATAGTTTATAAACCATAGAGAAGTTGGAATACAGTATGTATAACACCAATATAAATAAAGAATTAGTTAATTACAGTACCTTGAAGTGGTCTTTTGATTTCTTTCGCTAACGGAGCTCACGAGATTTTCTACTTTAAGTTTTGTGTTGTGATTTTTTCAAGTTTTGGGTAAAGATTTGATGGATTATGGAACAAGGAGTGGAAAGAGCCTAAGCTTGGGGATGCCCATGGCACCCCCAATATAATATAAGGACACCTAAAAACCAAAGCTTGGGGATGCCCCGGAAGGCATCCCCTCTTTCGTCTTCTTCTATCGGTACATTTACTTGGAGCTATATTTTTATTCGCCACATGATATGTGTTTTTCTTGGAGCGTCTTGTATGATTTGAGTCTTTGATTGTTAGTTTACCACAATCATCCTTGCTGTACACACCTTTTGAGAGAGCCATATATGATTTGGAATTTGTTAGAATACTCTATGTGCTTCGCTTATATCTTTTGAGTTATATAATTTTGCTCTAGTACTTCACTTATATATATTTTAGAGCATGGTGGTGGATTTTTTTTATAGAAACTATTGATCTCTCATGCTTCACTTAGATTATATTGAGAGTCTTTAATAGCATGGTAATTTGCTTAAGATCTTAATATGCTTGGTACACAAGATTAATAATAAAACTTTCTTATGAGTGTGTTGAATACTATGATAAGTTTGATACTTGATAATTGTTTTGAGATATGGAGATGGTTATATTAAAGTCATGCTAGTTGAGTAGTTGTGAATTTGAGAAATACTTGTGTTGAACCTTGTGATTCCCGTAGCATGCACGTATGGTGAACCGTTATGTGATGATGTCAGAGCATGATTTATTTATTGATTGTCTTCCTTATGAGTTGCAGTCGGGGACGAGCGATGGTCTTTTCCTACCAATCTATCCCCCTAGGAGCATGCGCGTAATACCTTGCTTTGTTAACTTCTAGATTTTTGCAATAAGTATATGAGTTCTTTATGACTAATGTTGAGTCCATGGATTATACGCACTTTTCTCACCCTTCCACCTTTGCTAGCCTCTCTAATACATCGCACCTTTCGCCGGTATCATACACCCACCATATACCTTCCTCAAAACAGCCACCATACCTACCTATTATGGCATTTCCATAGTCATTCTGAGATATATTGCCATGCAACTTTCCACCGTTCCGTTTATTATGACACACTCCATCATTGTCATATTGCTTAGCATGACCATGTAGTTGACATCGTATTTGTGGCAAAGCCACCGTTCATAATTCTTTCATACGTGTCACTCTTGATTCATTGCATATCCCGGTACACCGCCTGAGGCATTCATATAGAGTCATATTTTGTTCTAAGTATCGAGTTGTAATTGTTGAGTTGTAAGAAAAATAAAAGTGTGATGATCATCATTATTAGAGCATTGTCCCAGTGAGGAAAGGATGATGGAGACTATGATTCCCCCACAAGTCGGGATGAGACTCCGGATGAAAAATAAAAAAAAGGAAAAAGAAAGAAAGAAAAGAGGCCATAAAAAAGAGAAGGCCCAAATAAAAAAATGAGAGAAAAAGAGAGAAGGGACAATGCTACTATCCTTTTACCACACTTGTGCTTCAAAGTAGCACCATGATCTTCATAGTAGAGAGTCTCTCATGTTATCATTTTCATATACTAGTGGGAATTTTTCATTATAGAACTTGGCTTGTATATTCCAGTGATGGGCTTCCTCAAAATGCCCTAGGTCTTCATGAGCAAGCAAGTTGGATGCACACCCACTTAGTTTCTTTTTGAGCTTTCATATACTTATAGCTCTAGTGCATCCGTTGCATGGCAATCCCTACTCACTCACATTGATATTATTGATGGGCATCTCCATAGCTCATTGATACGCCTAGTTGATGTGAGGCTATCTTCCCCTTTTTGTCTTCTCCACAACCACCACTCTATTCCACCTATAGTGCTATGTCCATGGCTCACGCTCATGTATTGCGTGAAAATTGAAAAAGTTTTGAGAATGTCAAAAGTATGAAACAATTGCTTGGCTTGTCATCGTGGTTGTGCATGATTTAAATATTTTGTGTGGTGAAGATAAAGCATAGCCAGACTATATGATTTTGTAGGGATAACTTTCTTTAGCCATGTTATTTTGAGAAGACATAATTGCTTTGTTAGTATGCTTGAAGTATTATTATCTTTATGTGAATATGAACTTTTGTCTTGAATCTTTCAGATCTGAATATTCATACTACAATTAATAAGAATTACATTAAAATTATGCCAAGTAGCACTCCACATCAAAAATTCTGTTTTTATCATTTACCTACTCGAGGATGAGCAGGAATTAAGCTTGGGGATGCTTGATACGTCTCCAACGTATCTATAATATTTGATTGCTCCATGCTATATTATCTACTGTTTTGGACATTATTGGGCTTTATTATCCACTTTTATATTATTTTTGGGACTAACCTATTAACCGGAGACCCAACCTAGACTTGCTATTTTTTTTGCCTGTTTTAGGGTTTCGAAGAAAAGGAATATCAAACGGAGTCCAAACGGAATGAAACCTTCGGGAACGTGATTTTCTCAATGTATAAGACATAGGAGACTTGGACCCTACGTCAAGGCACAAGAGAGGAGGCCACGAGGTAGGGGGCGCGCTTGCCTACCCCAGGTGCGCCCTCCACCCTCGTGGGCCCCCTGTTGCTCCACCGACGTACTCCTTCCTCCTATATATATCCACGTACCCCCAAACGATCAGATACGGAGCCAAAACCCTAATTCCACCACCGTAACTTTCTGTATCCACGAGATCCCATCTTGGGGCCTGTTCCGGAGCTCCGCCGGAGGGGGCATCGATCACGGAGGGCTTCTACATCAACACCATAGCCCTTTCGATGAAGTGTGAGTAGTTTACCTCAGACCTACGGGTCCATAGTTAGTAGCTAGATGGCTTCTTCTCTGTTTTTGGATCTCAATACAATGTTCTCCCCCTCTCTTGTGGAGAACTATTCGATGTAATCTTCTTTTTGCGGTGTGTTTGTTGAGATCGATGAATTGTGGGTTTATGATCAAGTCTATCTATGAATAATATTTGAATCTTCTCTGAATTATTTTATGTATGATTGGTTATCTTTGCAAGTCTCTTCGAATTATCAGTTTGGTTTGGCCTACTAGATTGATCATTCTTGTAATGGGAGAAGTGCTTAGCTTTGGGTTCAATCTTGCGGTGTCCTTTCCCAGTGACAGTTGGGGCCGCAAGGCACATATTGTATTGTTGCCATCGAGGATAACAACATGGGGTTTTCTTCATATTGCATGAGTCTATCCCTCTACTTCATGTCATCTTGCTTAAGGCATTACTCTGTTTTTAACTTAATACTCTAGATGCATGCTGGATAGCGGTCGATGAGTGGAGTAATAGTAGTAGATGCAGGCAGGAGTCGGTCTACTTGTCCCGGACGTGATGCCTATTTACATGGTCATGCCTAGATATTCTCATAACGATGCTCAATTCTGTCAATTGCTCAACAGTAATTTGTTCACCCACCGTAGAATACTTATGCTCTCGAGAGAAGCCACTAGTGAAACCTATGGCCCCCGGGTGTATCTTTATCATATTAATCTCCTACTACCTAGTTATTTCCTTTGCTATTTACTTTGCCTTTATTTTACTTTGCATCTTTATCATAAAAATACCAAAAATATTATCTATATCATATCTATCAGATCTCACTCTCGTAAGTGGCCTTATAGGGATTGACAACCCCTATTTGCGTTGGTTGCAAGGATGTTTTGTGCAGGTACGAGGGACTCGCGTGTAGCCTCCTACTGGATTGATACCTTGGTTCTCAAAAACTGAGGGAAATACTTACGCTACTTTGCTGCATCATCCCATCCTCTTCGGGGAAAACCAACGCAGTGCTCAAGAGGTAGCACCCATCACATACCCTTATCTCCCGCATTACATTATTTGCCATTTGCCTCTCGTTTTCCTCTCCCCGACTTCACCCCTGCCGTTTTATTGGCCCTCTCTCTCTATCCTCCATCTCTTTCTCTATTTGCCTCCTTTTGCCCGCTTGTTTTTTGTTTTCTTGTGTGTTAGTTTGCTTGCCTGTCGTTATGGCTAGTCCCTTATCTTCTCTGTTATCTCCCGAGAGTGAAATTCTAAATTTTAAGCAAAGGGAGGGAGAAAATCTAAAAGATGCTTGGTATAGAATTTGCAATGCTCAAAATAGATCTACCAGGAAGCAATCTACTTCCATTCTTCTTTGCAATTTTTATGTAGGCACAACTCCCTGGCACAGATATATCCTTGATACTATTATCGGAGGGAACTTCTTGGGTAGCCATACTTTTGATTCTTATAATGCTATGATAGATTTGTTTGGCTGTTGGTTAATGGAACTGTATTAACTTTGGAGCATGTAATGCAAAGGCTTGAAATTATTGAAAATAAGGTTGCTACCATAGAGTTAATTGAAAATTTGGATAAAAATATTCACAGCCGAATCTCTCAATATGGATCTAAAGTAGGAGTCACTTTGAAAAATATTAAAGAGAAGGAACCCATAGTTAATGAGAAAATAAATCACGATTCCACTAGAATTGATAGACTTGAGGATATTATTACCAACTTGGGAACTGCTTTTTCTTCCGTAAAGAACACTCCAAGTCCTCCCGCTAAAATTTCCAAGCTGATGTATGTTCCTAAGAATAAGGGTGAATCCTCTAGTAAGGAAACTGTGGATCTCAAATCTACAAGTGTTCATCCCAATCTTTTTGCTATCATTAAGGAACCATTCATTACAAATGATTTTTTCGATCTTGTGCCTAAAAATTTGATAATCAATAAATAGGAAGAAATCCCTAAAGATGGTAGATGCCTCATTGAAGAATTTCCTACCAAAGATGGCAATACCTAGATCTATCCTTGCTTGTTATGCCTAGCTAGGGGCGTTAAACGATAGCGCTTGTTGGGAGGCAACCCAATTTTATTTTTATTCCTTGCCTTTTGCTCCTGTTTAGTAATAAATAATTTATCTAGCCTCTGTTTCAGTTGTGTTTTTTGTGTTTAATTAGTGTTTGTGCCAAGTAGAACCGTTGGGAAGAATTGGGGAAAGTCTTGTTACACTTGCTGTAAAAAAACAGAAACTTTAGCGCTCACGAGAACAACTGCCATTTTTATTTCGAAAGTGATATTTAGTTAATTATTTTTGAAGATGATTAATAGATAAATTCCTCACGTCCAGCAATTTATTTTAGAATTTGTGGGGTTCCATATCTTGCGCTAGATACAGATTACTACAGACTGTTCTGTTTTTGACAGATTCTGTTTTTGTGTGTGTTGTTTGCTTATTTTGATGAATCCATGGCTAGTAAAATAGTTTATAAACCATAGAGAATTTGGAATACAGTAGGTATAACACCAATATAAATAAATAATGAGTTCATTACAGTACCTTGAAGTGGTCTTTTGTTTTCTTTCGCTAACGGAGCTCACGAGATTTTCTACTTTAAGTTTTGTGTTGTGAAGTTTTCAAGTTTTGGGTAAAGATTTGATGGATTATGGAACAAGGAGTGGCAAGAGCCTAAGCTTGGGGATGCACATGGCACCCCCAAGATAACCTAAGGACACCTAAAATCCAAAGCTTGGGGATTCCCATGGCACTCTCAAGATAACCTAAGGACACCTAAAAGCCAAAGCTTGGGGATGCCCCGGAAGGCATCCCCTCTTTCGTCTACTTCTATCGGTAACTTTACTTGGAGCTATATTTTTATTCGCCACATGATATGTGTTTTGCTTGAAGCGTCTTGTATGATTTGAGTCTTTACTTTTTAGTTTACCACAATCATCCTTGCTGTACACACCTTTTGAGAGAGCCATACATGATTTGGAATTTGTTAGAATACTCTATGTGCTTCGCTTATATCTTTTGAGTTATGTAATTTTGCTCTAGTACTTCACTTATATCTTTTAGAGCATGGTGGTGGATTTGTTTTATAGAAACTATTGATCTTTCATGCTTCACTTAGATTATTTTGAGAGTCTTAAATAGCATGGTAATTTGCTTAAAATCCTAATATGCTTGGTATACAAATAAAACTTTTTCTTATGAGTGTGTTGAATACTATGAGAAGTTCGATGCTTGATAATTGTTTTGAGACATGAAGATGGTGATATTAAGGTTGTTCTAGTTGAGTAGTTGTGAATTTGAAGAATACTTGTGTTAAAGTTTGTGATTCCCGTAGCATGCACATACTTATTGAAGATGGTGAACCATTATGTGATGAAGTCGGAGCATGATTTATTTTTTGATTGTCTTCCTTATGAGTGGTGGTCGGGGACGAGAGATGGTCTTTTCCTACAAATCTATCCCCCTAGGAGCATGCATGTAATACTTTGCTTCGACAACTTGTAGATTTTTTCAATAAGTATATGAGTTCTTTATGACTAATGTTGAGTCCATGGATTATACGCACTCTCACCCTTCCACCTTTGCTAGCCTCTCTAATACCGTGCACCTTTCGCCGGTATCATACACCCACCATATACCTTCCTCAAAACAGCCACCATACCTACCTATTATGGCATTTCCATAGCCATTCCGAGATATATTGCCATGCAACTTTCCACTGTTCCGTTTATTATGAGACACTCCATCATTGTCATATTGCTTAGCATGATCATGTAGTCGACATCGTATTTGTGGCAAAGCCACCATTCTTAATTATTTCATACATGTCACTCATGAGTCATTGCATATCCCGGTACACCGCCGGAGGCATTCATATAGAGTCATATTTTGTTCTAAGTATCGAGTTGTAATTGTTGAGTTGTAAGGAAATAAAAGTGTGATGATCATCATTATTAGAGCATTGTCCCAGTGAGGAAAGGATGATGGAGACTATGATTCCCCCACAAGTCGGGATGAGACTCCGGACGAAAAATATATAAAAAAGAGAAAGAAAAGAGGCCATAAAAAAGAAGAGAAAAGGACCAAAAAATGAGAGAAAAAGAGAGAAGGGGCAACGTTACTATCCTTTTACCACACTTGTGCTTCAAAGTAGCACCATGATATTCATGATAGAGAGTCTCCTATGCTATCACTTTCATATACTAGTGGGAATTTTTTTTCATTATAGAACTTGGCTTGTATATTCCAATGATGGGCTTCCTCAAAATGCCCTAGGTCTTAATGAGCAAGCAAGTTGGATGCACACCCACTTAGTTTCTTTTTGAGCTTTCATATACTTATAGCTCTAGTGCATCTGTTGCATGGCAATCCCTACTCACTCACATTGATATCTATTGATGGGCATCTCCATAGCCCGTTGATACGCCTAGTTGATGTGAGACTATCTTCTCCCTTTTTGTCTTCTCCACAACCACCATTCTATTCCACCTATAAGTGCTATGTCCATGGCTCACGCTCATGTATTGCGTGAAGATTGAAAAAGTTAGAGAACACCAAAAGTTTGCTTGGCTTGTCATCGGGGTTGTGCATGATTTAAATATTTTGTGTGGTGAAGATAGAGCATAGCCAGACTATATGATTTTGTAGGGATAACTTTCTTTGGCCATGTTATTTTGAGAAGACATAATTGCTTAGTTAGTATGCTTGAAGTATTATTATCTTTATGTCAATATGAACTTTTTTCTTGAATCTTTCGAATCTGAATATTCATACCACAATTAAGAAGAATTACATTAAAATTATGCCAAGTAGCACTCCGCATCAAAAATTCTGTTTTTATCATTTACCTACTCGAGGACGAGCAGGAATTAAGCTTGGGGATGCTTGATACATCTCCAACGTATCTATAATTTTTGATTGCTCCATGCTATATTATCTACTTTTTTGGACATTATTGGGCTTTATTATCCACTTTTATATTATTTTTGGGACTAACCTATTAACCGGAGGCCCAACCTAGAATTGCTGTTTTTTGCCTGTTTCAGAGTTTCGCAGAAAAGGAATATCAAACGGAGTCGAAACGGAATAAAACCTTCGGGAACGTGATTTTCGAAACGAACATGATCTAGGAGACTTGGACCCTACGTCAAGAAATAAAGGAGGAAGCCACGAGGTAGGGGCGCACCCTCCACCCTCGTGGGCCCCCTGTTGCTCCACCGACGTACTCCTTCCTCCTATATACACCTACGTACCCCCAAACGATCAGAGATGGACCCAAAAACCTAATTCCACCGCCACAACTTTCTGTATCCACGAGATCCCATCTTGGGGCCTGTTCCGGAGCTCCATCGGAGGGGGCATCCATCATGGAGGGCTTCTACATCAACACCATAGCCTCTCTGATGAAGTGTGAGTAGTTTACTTCAGACCTTTGGGTCCATAGTTATTAGCTAGATGGCTTCTTCTCTCTTTTTGGATCTCAATACAATGTTCCCCCCCTCTCTTTTGGAGATCTATTCGATGTAATCTTCCTTTTGCGGTGTGTTTGTTGAGATCGATGAATTGTGGGTTTATGATCAAGATTATCTATGAACAATATTTGAATCTTCTCTGAATTCTTTTATGTATGATTGGTTATCTTTGCAAGTCGCTTCGAATTATTAGTTTGGTTTGGCCTACTAGATTGATCTTTCTTGCAATGGGAGAAGTGCTTAGCTTTGGGTTCAATCTTGCGGTGTCCTTTCCCAGTGATAGTAGGGGCAGCAAGGCACATATTGTATTGTCGTCATCGAGGATAACAAGATGGGGTTTTCATCATATTGCATGAGTTTATCCCTCTACATCATGTCATATTGCTTAAGGCGTTACTTTGTTTTTAACTTAATACTCTAGATGCATGCTGGATAGCAGTCGATGAGTGGAGTAATAGTAGTAGATGCAGGCAGGAGTCGGTCTACTTGTCTCGGACGTGATTCCTATATACATGATCATACCTAGATATTCTCATAACTATGCTCAATTCTGTCAATTGCTCAACAGTAATTTGTTCACCCACAGTAGAATACTTATGCTCTCAAGAGAAGCCACTAGTGAAACCTATGGCCCCCGGGTATATCTTTATCATATTAATCTCCTACTACTTAGGTATTTCCTTTGCTTTTTTACTTTTCCTTTATTTTACTTTGCATCTTTATCACGAAAATACCAAAAATATTATCTTATCATATCTATCAGATCTCACTCTCGTAAGTGGCCGTGTAGGGATTGACAACCCCTATTCGCGTTGGTTGCGAGGATTTATTTGTTTTGTGCAGGTACGAGGGACACGCGCGTAGCCTCCTACTGGATTGATACCTTGGTTCTCAAAAACTGAGGGAAATACTTACGCTACTTTGCTGCATCATCCCTTCCTCTTCGGGGAAAACCAACGCAGTGCTCAGGAGGTAGCAGCATGCACGTATGGTAAATGTTATGTAACAAATTTGAAACATGAGGTGTTCTTTGATTGTCCTCCTTATGAGTGGCGGTCGGGGACGAGCGATGGTCTTTTCCTACCAATCTACCCCCCTAGGAGCATGCACGTACTGCTTGGTTTTAGATGACTTGTAGATTATTGCAATAAGTATGTGAGTTCTTTATGACTAATGTTGAGTCCATGGATTATACGCACTCTCACCCTTCCATCATTGCTAGCCTCTTCAATACCGTGGTATTGCCCTTTCTCACATTGAGAGTTGGTGCAAACTTCGCCGGTGCATCCAAACCCCGTGATATGATACGCTCTTTCACACATAAACCTCCGTATATCTTACTCAAAACAGCCACCATACCTACATATTATGGCATTTCTATAGCCATTCCGAGATATATTGTCATGCAACTTTCCACCATTCCGTTTATCATGACACATTCATCATTGTCATATTTCTTAGCATGATCATGTAGTTGACATAGTATTTGTGGCAAAGCCACCGTTCATAATTCTTTCATACATGTCACTCTTGGTTCATTTCATATCCCGGTACACCGCCGGAGGCATTCATATAGAGTCATCTTTTGTTCTAGCATCGAGTTGTAATCATTGAGTTATAAATAAAGAGAAGTGTGATGATCATCATTTTCTAGAGCAGTGTCCCAAGTGAGGAATTAAAAAAAGAAAGGCCATAAAAAGAAGAAGAGAAGGCCCAAAAAATGAGAGAAAAAGAGAGAAGGGACAATGCTACTATCCTTTGCCACACTTGTGCTTCAGAGTAGCACCATAATCTTGATGATAGAGAGTCTTTTGTTTTGTCACTTTCATATACTAGTGGGAATTTTTCATTATAGAACTTGGATTGTCTATTCCAACAATGGGCCTCCTCAAGTGCCCTAGGTCTTCGTGAGCAAGCAAGTTGGATGCACACCCACTTAGTTTCTTTTCTTGAGCTTTCATAGATTTATAGCTCTAGTGCATCCGTTGCATGGCAATCCCTATTCCTTGCATTAACATCAATCGATGGGCATCTCCATAGCCCATTGATTAGTGTCATTGATGTGAGACTTTCTCCTTTTCTGTCTTCTCCACATAACCCCCATCATCACATTCTATTCTACCCATAGTGCCATGTCCACGGCTCACGCTCATATATTGCGTGAAAGTTTATAGGTTTGAGATTACTAAAGTATGAAACAATTGCTTGGCTTTTCATCGGGGTTGTGCATGATGAGAGCATTCTTGTGTGATGAAAATGGAGCATGACTAAACTATATGATTTTGTAGGGATGAACTTTCTTTGGCCATGTTATTTTGAGAAGACATAATTGCTTAGTTAGTATGCTTGAAGTATTATTATTTTTATGTCAATATGAACTTTTATCTTGAATCTTTCGGATCTGAATATCCATACCACAATTAAGAAGAATTACATTAAAATTATGCCAAGTAGCACTCCACATCAAAATTATCTTTTTTATCATTTACCTACTCGAGGATGAGCAGGAATTAAGCTTGGGGATGCCTGATACGTCTCCAACGTATCTATAATTTTTGATTGCTCCATGCTATATTATCTACTGTTTTGGACATTACTGGGCTTTATTATCCACTTTTATATTATTTTTGGGACTAACCTATTAACCGGAGGCCCAACCTAGAATTGCTATTTTTTGCCTATTTCAGAGTTCCGCAGAAAAGGAATATCAAACGGGGTCCAAACGGAATGAAACCTTCGGGAACGTGATTTTCGAAATGAACATGATCCAGGAGACTTGGACCCTACGTCAAGAAATAAAGGAGGAAGCCACGAGGTAGGGGGCGCGCCTACCCCCCCCCCCCCAGGCGCGCCCTCCACCCTCGTGGGGCCCCTGTTGCTCCACCGACGTACTCCTTCCTCCTATATATACCTACGTACCCCCAAACGATCAGAAACGGAGCCAAAAACCTAATTCCACCGCCGCAACCTTTTGTATCCACGAGATCCAATCTTGGGGCCTGTTCTAGAGCTCCGTCGGAGGGGGCATCCATCACGGAGGGCTTCTACATCAACACCATAGCCTCTCCGATGAAGTGTGAGTAGTCTACCTCAGACCTTCGGGTCCATAGTTATTAGCTAGATGGCTTCTTCTCTCTTTTTGGATCTCAATACAATGTTCTCCCCCTCTCTTGTGGAGATCTATTCGATGTAATCTTCTTTCTGCGGTGTGTTTGTTGAGACCGATGACTTGTGAGTTTATGATCAAGATTATCTATGAATAATATTTGAATCTTCTCTGAATTCTTTTATGTATGATTGGTTATCTTTGCAAGTCTCTTCAAATTATCAGTTTGATTTGGCCTACTAGATTGATCTTTCTTGCAATGGAGAAGTGCTTAGCTTTGGGTTCAATCTCGCGGTGTCCTTTCCCAGTGACAGTAGGGGCAGCAAGGCACGTATTGTATTGTTGCTATCGAGGATAACAAGATGGGTTTTTTATCATATTGCATGAATTTATCCCTCTACATCATGTCATCTTGCTTAAGGCGTTACTCTGTTTTCATGAACTTAATACTCTAGATGCATGCTGGATAGCGGTCGATGAGTGGAGTAATAGTAGTAGATGCAGGGAGGAGTCGGTCTACTTGTCTCGGACGTGATGCCTATATACATGATCATACCTAGATATTCTCATAACTATGCTCAATTCTGTCAATTGCTCAATGGTAACCCACAGGTATAGGGGATCGCAACAGCTTTCGAGGGTAGAGTATTCAACCCAAATTTATTGATTCGACACAAGGGGGGCAAATAATATTCTGAAGTATTAGAAGCTGAGTTATCATTTCAACCACACCTGGAAACTTAGTATCTGTAGCAAAGTGTTTAGTAGCAAAGTAATATGATAGTAATGGTAACGGTAACAAAAGAGTAATGAAAGCAAAGTAATGTTTTTGGTATTTTGTATTGATTGTAACAATAGCAACAAAAAAGTAAATAAGCGTAAACCAGTATATGGAAAGCTCGTAGGCATTGGATCAATGATGGATAATTATGTCAGATGTGGTTCATCATGTAACAGTCATAACATAGGGTGACACAGAACTAGCTCCAATTCGTCAATGTAATGTAGGCATGTATTCCGAATATAGTCATACATGCTTATGGAAAAGAACTTGCATGCCATCTTTTGTCCTACCCTCCCGTGGCAGCGGGGTCCTAATGGAAACTAAGGGATATTAAGGCCTCCTTTTAATAGAGAACCGGAACAAAGCATTAGCACAAAGTGAATACATGAACTCCTCAAACTACGGTCATCACCGGTAAGTATCCCGATTATTGTCACTTCGGGGTTAACGGATCATAACACATAATAGGTGACTATAGAATTGCAAGATATGATCTAGAACTCTCATATATTGATGAAAACATAATAGGTTCAGATCTGAAATCATGGCACTTAGGCCCTAGTGACAAGCATTAAGCATAGCAAAGTCATAGCAACATCAATCTCAGAACATAGTGGATACTAGGGATCAAACCCTAACAAAACTAACTCGATTACATGGTGAATCTCATCCAATCCATCACCATCCAGCAAGCGTATGATGGAATTACTCACGCACGGCAGTGAGCATCATGAAATTGGTGATGGAGGATGGTTGATGATGACGACGGTGACGAATCGCACTCCCCGGAGCCCCGAATGGACTCCAGATCAGCCCTCCCGAGAGGTTTTAGGGCTTGGCAGTGGCTTTGTATCATAAAACGCAATGATTTCTTCTCTCTTATTTTTTCTCCCCGAAAGCAGTTATATAGAGTTGGAGTTGGAGTCGGGGGGTCTCCAGGGGGCCCACGAGGTAGGGGGCGCGTCCTGGGGGGGCACCCCCCACCCTCATGATCGTGAGAAGGGTGTGGGCCCCCTAGTCTTCATCTTTGGTGAGGATTTTTTATTATTTATTGTAAGATATCCCGTGGAGTTTCAGGTCATTCCGAGAACTTTTGTTTTCTGCACTAAAACAACATCATGGCAATTCTGCTGAAAACAGCGTCAGTCCAGGTTAGTTCCATTCAAATCATACAAGTTAGAGTCCAAAACAAGGGCAAAAGTGTTTGGAAAAGTAGATACGTTGGAGGCGTATCAACTCCCCCAAGCTTAAACCCTTGCTTGTCCTCAAGCAATTCAGTTGACAAACTGACAGAAATAAAGAAAAACTTTTACAAACTCTGTTTGCTCTTGTTGTTGTAAATATGTCAAGCTAGCATTCAAGTTTTCAGCAAAGATTATAACTAACCACATTTGCAATAATTCTCAGGTCTCATGATTACTCATATCAATAACATAATCAACTAGCAAGCCATAATAATAAATCTCGGATGACAACACTTTCTCAAAACAATCATAATATGACATAACAAGATGGTATCTCGCTAGCCCTTTCTGAGACCGCAAAACATGAATGCAGAGCACCTTTAAAGATCAAATATTGACTAGACATTGTAATTCATGGTAAAAGAGATCCAATCATAGTCACACCCAATATAAATTAATAGTAATGAATGCAAATAACGGTTGCGCTCTCCAGCTAGTGCTTTTTAATAAGAGGGTGATGACTCAACATAAAAGTAAATTCATAGGCCCTTCGCAGAGGGAAGCAGGGATTTGTAGAGGTGCCAGAGCTCGGTTTTGAAATAGAGGTGAATAACATTTTGAGCGGTATACTTTCATTGTCAACATAACAACCGAGAGATGGCGATATCTTCCATGCTACACACATTATAGGCGGTTGCCAAACAGAATGGTAAAGTTTATACTCCCCCTCCACCAACAAACATCAATCCATGGCTTGCTCGAAACAATGAGTGCCTCCAATATACATCAGGTCCCAGGGGGAGTTTTGTTTGCAATTATTTTGATTTAGTTTGCATAAAGCATGGGACTGGGCATCCCGGTGACCAGCCCTTTATCTCGTGAGTGAGGAGCGGAGGCCACTCCTCTTGAGAATAACCCGCCTAACATGGAAGATACAGACATCCCTAGTTGATACATGAGCTATTCGAGCATACAAAACAGGACGATTATTTGAAGGTTTAGAGTTTGGCACATACAAATTTACTTGGAACGGTAGGTAGATACCGCATATAGGAAGGTATAGTGTACTCATGTGGAATAACTTTGGGGTTTAAGGAGTTTGGATGCACAAGCAGTATTCCCGCTTAGTACAGGTGAAGGCTAGCAAAAGACTGGGAAGCGACCAACTAGAGAGCGACAACAGCCATGTACATGCATTAAAATTAATAAACATTAGATGCATGCATGAGTAGGATATAATCCACCATGAACATAAATATCGTGAAGGCTACGTTGATTTGTTTCAACTACATGCGTGAACATGTGCCAAGTCAAGTCACTTAAATCATTCAGAGGAGGATACCATCCTATCATACCACATCATAACCATTTTAATAGCATGTTGGCACGCAAGGTAAATCATTATAACTCATAGCTAATCAAGCATGGCACAGGCAACTATGATCTCTAATTGTCATTGCAATCATGTTTATTCATAACAAGCTGAATCAAGAACGATGATCTCATCATATTTACAAAAACAAAAGAGGTCGAGTTCATACCAGCTTTTCTCATCTCAGTCAGTCCATCATATATCATCATAATTGCCTTTCACTTGCATGACCGAACGATGTGAATAATAATAAGAGTGCACATGCATTGGACTAAGCTGGAATCTACGAGCATTCAATAAACAGGAGAAGACAAGGCAATATGGGCTCTTTTGTCAGATAAACAATAATGCATATAAGAGCCACTTCAACAATTTAATCAAGGTCTTCTCCTACTGTCCCCCAAAGAAAAGAAAAGAAATAAAACTATTTACACGGGAAAGCTCCCAACAAGCAAAGGAAGAACAGGAAATATTTTTGGGTTTTCTTTTTAATTACTACTACAGCATGGAAAGTAAATTAATTAAAAGCTACAACTAATTTTTTGGGTTTTTTCTTAAGGTTCATCAAACACACAAGAAGAAAGCATAAAATAAAATAAACTAGCATGGATGATGAAAATGAAAAAGTATGAGCACCGACATCTAGCAATGAGTGTGTGTGAACATAAATGTAATTTTGGTGGGAAATATGTACTCCCCAAGCTTAGGCTTTTGGCCTAAGTTGGTCTATGGCCACAGCTGGCCTGGCTGGTATCCATAATAATAGTTGTTGGGGTCGTACTGTGATGAGGAAGAAGAAGGCTCCGATTGCCACTGGTTGGCAATCATCTCCGGATCCCACTGATGGTTAGACTGTCGTGAAGGATCAAATTGTGGTTCCGGTTCTGGATCCTCGGCTGGTGCAGGGTTCCGGTAGGCGTGGATAGCCGTCAACGGAACAAGGTACTTGCCTACAATCAAATCAAACAAAGCAGGAGCAGGCAAGGTAATAGTCTCAGGATGATGTTTATTAACGAACAATTGTTATTTAAGCTCTCCTGCCCTATTCTTAACAATAAAATCATGTGCCACCATACTTTTATAATCCAAATAAACATGAGGCAGCACTTTTTCCTCCTTCTCAGTGTAACACCCCGGTGTAATGATGCTACAGTAACCCCTGGGGTTCAGTTAATTATTTTGCTAAACAAGTGCTTGATCATCTTTGTCTCCTCTCTCTTTCAAATTCCAGTTGAATTCAAATTCAAATTTTGTGTGGAATTCAAAATGCTCAAACATGAAAACTAAAATGTTCATCATGTGTGAAGTATTCTTCTGGTAATATTGGTGGTGAACCAGCATTTTTGCAAAATGTGAAGGTGGCCTAAAATGGCTAAAACAGAATAGCTAAAAAAAGAAAGAAAAAGGAAAAGGGAAAAGGAAAAGAAAGAGAGAGGGAAGTGCCCCCTCCCTGGACCGAACCCCCTGGGCCGGCCCAACCCTCCATCCTAGACGGCCCACCTCCCCCAGTCACTCTCTTCCCCCCATTCCTGTTCCCTGACCCGAGTCGCTACAGGCGCCGTCCCCGCTGGACCTGCCTCGCCGGCGACGCCCGGGCGAGGGGATAAGGCCTGCGCATCCTCGCCTCCACGATTCCCGCCTCCACTTGCACCACCCACTCCCCTCTCCCACTCTGCCTGATCCTCCTCTCCTCTCTCCCTCTAGATCCGCGGCCCGAGCGCAGTCGCCGCCGCCCTCCGTCGTTGTCGCGGCCACCGGCGGCCCCGCGCCCGCTGACCCTGTCGGTGAGCTCCGCCGGGGTCGACTACATCGACTGGCGGCCTCAGCTGGAGCTGGGAGTCACCGCAGCCACCGTTCGTCCTCGTCCCCATCTCCGGCCATCACGACGTCGCCGTTGCTCCACCAACACCCCTGCTGCTCCTAAGCCGTCAAGGGCCGCCGTGCGTGCCGCTAGGTGAGCTCCTCCGCCTCCTGCTCCCCTCCTTTCAGCCTGCGCACGCGCTGTAGCCACTGCTCCGCGAGCACCCGCATGCATCGCCGCCGACGGGCTTGCCGTCGTGGCCTTCGCCACTGTAACGCGCGGCTGAGGCTCGCATCGGGCTCCGGGAGCTCGTGCGAGTCCAATTCCACCACTAGCGCGCCTCCCCGTTCCTCCTAGCGCCGTTTCCATGCACGCCCGAAAGCCACCGCCGCCAAGCTCGACGCTGGTGACGTTTCCAGCCTCCCCGGTGTAGTCTAGCACCACCACTCGACGCGCCTCCCTCCTAGCTTTCGAACGCAAGTAGTGGCATGCGAAATGGTGACTCGTAGGCGTTTTCCGACCTCGTTGGTGTTCGTCCGCCGCGCACGAGCTCGTCGGAGCTTCTCCGGCAGCTCTGCTGAGCTGGCACCGTGTGGGCCACCCCCGGGCCACCACCTAGGTCACTGACCCGTGGCCCCCAGTGGACCCGCTGACCCCCTGTTGACTGGTTTAACCAGTCAAGCATGCTGACTGGGTAGCCCCACCTTATGACATGTGGGCCCCCTCTGTTATGTAGTCTAATAACGTTTTATAAATAAAAGTAATTAGTTTAACCTAAAACACTCACTGACACCTGGGGCCCACACCCCTAATTGATCCTGCTAGATTAGTTAATCCACTGTTAAGCCAACAGAGGCTAACATGTGGGTCCCAGTGGCCCCACTGGTCAATTTGACCTGGTCACCCGTTCTATTGACTGCTGACGTCACACATACGTCATGCTGGCGCAATAATTCATTTCTGTTAAATAATAATACAAGAAAATACTTGAATCTTTAGAAATTCATAGAAAATAAACCGTAACTCTGATGGAAATGTTTTCTACATGAAAGTTGCTCAGAAAAATCCAATGAATCTGAATATGCGGTCCGTTCATTTGTCACATGCCCCTAGCATGCTGAACATGGAACATTCCCCCTTCGGTCATCTGTCTGACACAGGTCCGGAATCGGGAATACATTCCCTGTTGAATTCCCCCTTCACCTTTTTTGTGTAGCCTTACGTTAGGTCACACCTGGCACAGCATATTGCCACGTTATGCTTTGTGATGCTATGTTTGCTTTATATTTACTTTTTCTTCCCCCTCTTCTCTCCGGTAGACCCCGAGACTGATGTTGCCACTATGATCGAGTACGTCACCGACGACCCCTCCTTCTTGTCTGAGCAACCAGGCAAGCAAACCCCCCCCCTTGAGCATTCCGATATCGCGCATTTATTTCCCTCTCATGCTTGCATTAGAACTGCTACTGCTTTCTGTATGATTCTACTCTGATGCATAGCCTGTTGTTGTTACCTGCTTTCATACATTACCTGCTTATCCTAAACTGCTTAGTATAGGTTGGTTAGTGATCCATCAGTGACCCCCCACCATGTCCTAGTTGCCTCGCTTTACGTTCGATGACTCGATCAAAGTGATCGGCGTCCAGGCCCCGACACCGCACATCACCCCCCTAGTTGTACGACTCTGCAGAGTTACTATCGAGTGCCGAGGGTGGAACCTCTTACATCACTCCTGATGAGATCTCTGTAGTGTAGCTATACGGTCGAGGTCATCGAGGGTGATTTCCTCCTTAACCACTTCCGTTACCGCTCTGTCGTGCAACCCCTCAAGTGTGAACCTCGAGGGTGGATCCTCTTACGTTCACCTTGATGATAACATCGAGTGGGATTCACCGGGGGTGATTCCTCGGGTTTTCCCCTTGGTGTTAGACACACAGTTACTATGGTTACTATGACTTTACACTACGCCATGTTACTAAAGACGGGTCGACCATGAGGGGTACCCATGCGAGCTTAATAGCGAGTGATGTGGAGTCGGGTTGACCTGGAAGGTGCCCGCGAGATACTTACGAGGCGTGGTCAGGCATTCTTAGCCCTTGCCGCAAGTACTCGAGACGGGACAATGGGGTCACATCTTTCGTGAGTCTCTGCTTGTTACCGTGCGTTCCTAATCCACTATGATTTGGATATTTGATCCGAGGGGCCTCTGGCCTGATAGCACTAACCATCACGTGGGCATAGTATGGGCGTTCTACGTCGTATGCATCAGCCGAAGCTTAATAGACGTCAGCGACTGAGTGGCGCACGCCAGGATGGACTGCATAAGCACCTGCCTTGTTGAAGGAGGTAGCTAGGTCTGCTCACCGGCCGCCCACGCAACATGCAGGAGTTCCCGGGGAGATGGCCCATGACCCCTAGGGGCATAGGTTTAGTCCGGCGTGCTGACCTCTCTATTAAGCCTAGGTTGGGTTGCGGCATATTGTTTGGCCGAGGCCGGGCATGACCCAGGAAAGTGTGTCCGGTCAGAGTTAATCAAGCGTGGTGGGTAAGTTGGTGCAGCCCTGCAGGGAAGAAAACATCTATCGATAGCCTGTCCTATGGTAACGGACACTTGGAGTTGTATCCCGATCGATACAACTAGAACTGGATACTTGAGATGAGACATGGAGACGAGACTTGGATATGAGATGATGACTGGATAGTATGGCTCTGGGATTGCTTTCTCCCAAGGAGTCGAGAAAGGATCTCTGGCCGAGGTTGATAACTCTACCACTTTACTTTATGCTACTCTTATCTCTTCTGATATCGCAAGATGCTTGAAGATGCTAGTCTTCGATAGGCTAGGCTTTCCCCTTCCCTTGTGGAATTCTGCAGTTTAGTCGACAAATACAACCCATTCCTTTCATACAGATGCATACTTAGTTTAGATCTGATGTAAGTCTTGCGAGTACTTTGGATGAGTACTCACGGTTGCTTTGCTACTCCTTTTTGCCCATACCCGATTGTTGCGACCAGATGACGGATCCCAGGAGCCAGACGACGCCACTGATGACTAGTACTACCCGGAGAATGCTTACTACTACGTGAAGACCGCAGACAACTAGGAGTAGTTAGGAGGCTCCCAGGTAGGAGGCCTTGCCTTTTCGATCATTGTTGCTTTTGTGCTAGCCTTCTTAAGGCAAACTTGTCTAACTCATGTTTGTTCTCAGATATTGTTGCTTCCGCTGACTCTTGTGTATTCGAGCTTATGTATTCGAGCCCTCGAGGCCCCTTCCTTGTAATATAAAGCTTGTATTATTTTAATTTGTGTCTAGTGTTGTGTTGTGATATCTTCCCGTGAGTCCTTGATCTTGATCGTACACATTTGCGTGTATGATTAGTGTACGATTGAATCGAGGGCGTCACACTCAGCATGCCTAATAGGTATGTTAAAATGTGCAGTTAGGCGTGCGACATAGACGCCTCCAAAGATGGGACCCTTAGTACGGTTCATACTTAACCGTCTAGCAATAATGCCGCCCATACTAAAAGTGTTATCACTGTATAAACCTTGGAGCAAAATAATAATATCGGGGATAGTAAGGTTTCCAGAGTTTCCGCGACCAATTAAGCAACGACTAGCAAATAATGCAAAGTAACGTAAGACAGGAAAATGCATGCTAGTGATTCGTGCATCGAAAACCTTCCCAGTTTCCCCTACAGTGATATTATTAATAAATCCCTCCACATCATCATGATGTGGTTCTTCTGTCTTGCCCCCAAAAGGGACTAAACAAATCCGACAAAAATCATAAAGTGACATCTCCTTATGCTCATCATATAAATGAAACTCCACCGTAGGTGGCGAGTTCCTAGAATGGAAATGAAAGTTTTGCATAAAGGTATTTGTGAGTAAGAGATACTGATCGCATTGCTCGTGGAGGAAAGCGGTGAGGCCTGCATTATGAGCCAACTCATGAAAATCTTCATAAATCCCGGCTGCTCTCGAGAAATCCTCAGAAGGCCATTCACACGGTCGAACCTCCGCGGTGCGCGGCAAATTATACTTCCTAAAATCTAAAAAGTGGTTGGCCATCAACTAACAGAAACGGGCGGCCGGCTCGTGGCCGTTCGATCGCGCGAGCGATCGCGCCCAGATCCGCCAGGTGCCACCTAGTCTGGATTGGTCGCGCACCACGGTCGTGGGCGGTTTTGTCCGCATCCAGACGTGGGAGGCCCACCTGTAAGCGGTAGAGGAGAGAGTAGTGGGGGTCGTGGGCGGCGGTTTTTGAAATCTGCGCCTGAAATCCCTCGTCGCAGCGTGCTGTCTCTCCCCATTCCGTCGTCGTCTTCCTCCTCGCCATCCTCTCCACCGAACGGGGTGTGGCGGGCGGAGTGCTCAGATTGGCGGCGGCTTGCGGGTGGTTCTCCTCGCGGGGGAATCGCTGGTGCTCCTCGCCGTCGGAGGTATGCTCGCCCTCCACTTCTACATGCTGCTCCTCCCTCTCTCTATCTCGCGGAGCACGGATGGTGCCGAAATGCGAGGGGAATGCTCTCTAGGGTTTGGGAACGGCACGAACTACCCCCGCTTATCCTCGATTTTGGTCACGTTGAGTTCCCTTCTCCTATCTCGTAGCACGCGCCCAACGGTGGTCGGGATCTACAAGGTAGCCTGAATTCCTCGCTGCAGCAATTTCTCTCCCCATTCCGTCTTCGTCTTCCTCCTCGCCATCCTCTCCACCGAACGGGGTGTCGCGGCGGAGTGCTCAGTTTGGCGACGTCTTGTGGGTGGTTCTCCTCACAGGGGAATCGTTGGAGGCATAGTTCACGGCACGGGGGTGGCTGGACAGGGTCAACGTGTAGTTGGCCAGGGTACGCGGTAGTCGTTAGGTAGAAGGGATGCATGTCCACGGCGCCTATTACGCGATTTTAGGGTGATTTGGCTGTTTAGTTCATGTTCCGTTCAATTTTGCAGAGATTTGAGATCTGTTCATGATTCTTAGTTATTCTGTAAGTTGTATTAGATGTGCGCAATGTTGTGTGCAATGCATTGGCTGATTTTGTAGTTGGTGTTCAGAGATTTAAGTGTTAGTTGCACAAAATTCTCCTCAGTTGGCTGCGTCCATATAGTACTTGGCTGTCCATATGCTCTGTAGTTGCAGCAGTTGTTTTGGTCAGTTGGCTCACTGTTTTTGTACTAGGTGGTTGTCTATACGGTGTTCAGTTGCACAAGTTGCCTGCTCAGTTGGCTGCATCACTTTTACTAAGTTGGCTATTCATATGTTATACACTTGTGCCAGTTGCTCTACTTAGTTGGTTTTACTTAGTTGCATATGTTATACACTTTTACTAGTTGGCTGTTTCCCCCTCTGTTGTGTGCAACTAGGGACTCTTGTTTGTGCAATTTTAGCACCAATGCTTGCCAGTTTTCCAATATAATCTACCCAATCCACCAGCGTTGTGGTGGCTGTGGTGGTTTATGTGTTATTCTCCTGCTTTGTGCAACTAGGACCCCTTGATTTGTGCAAATTAGTACCAATGCTTGCCAATTTTCCATTTTAATTTTTCTCAATGTGCAAGTCTTTTGTTGTGGATGTGGTTGTTTTCATGTGTCTCCCTTCATGTTCAACTAGGGACGCTTTTTTCAGAATAAGTTATCTCACTGAGCTTGTTGCCTTTACTTAACTTTTTTCTGCCTAGGTATTACTTGTCACAGTTGGCAAGTAATAACTAGGCAGAAAAAAGTTAGTTGGCTTATTTGATGTCCACTTTGCACAAGGTTTACTGCCCAGTTGGCTGCATCATTGTAGTAGTTGGTTGTCCACATCTTCTAACTATGTTTTTTTGTTGTATTTCCTGCCACAGGGCAAAAATGGTTATAACAGGAGGAGATGCGGATGGCAATGAAGGAGATGTATTTTTTTCACTTTTTTTCTTTTGTTTTTGAGTTGTTTTCAACTTATGTATGTATGCTAATGTCTTTTTTTCATGTTTTCTTTTGGTTGCTTAATCAGCGTTCTGGAAGTCAGCCGCTTCGCCAGAACTCGAAGCGTCCTGCTAATCGCCAGCCACGACCTGCGCAGAGTGTTGAGCAGGGAGAGGATGTTGAGGTAAGTGGCATTCTGATGACACAAGTCCATTTTTTTGGTTTTGTTTGGGTCATATAACATTTTTTGTTTTTTCCCATGCTCATGTTTTTATTTTTTTTCTTAGGATGCTGATCGGTTCCGTGTTGTAAAGAGGACTAGACGTGCAGCACTTGGCAAGGGAGCTGAGTCATCTTCTAGGGTAAGTAAAATCTCGAATATAAGTGGTTTTCTCGCCTTTTTTAGATAGTGATGAAATTATGCAGCATTTCGGACCACTATTTTTGTTTTTAGTTTGTCAATAACAACCTTTTGTAGTTGACATCTCTAATCATATTGATTTAAATACAGTTGACATTAGTTGGCATTAGTTGGCATCTTGTAGTTCACTAGTTGGCATCTTTTCATAGTTGACATCAGTGGTCATTTTTGTGTGCAGGCAGCAGTTGCTGGAGAAGCTGTCGCATCTTCCGCAGCAGATGCTGAGGTATGTGGGTTTTTTGTGTGTGTTGATGAGCTATTTGAATAGTTCTTTGCAAACCTTTTTTTAGTTACTGTTTTTTCTTGTGTTGCAGTATCATTTCTTATTGTTGCACATCCACTAGAACTTTTTGTAGTTGCGAGGTCTCATACTTTTAATTTTTTTTTGAATGTTGCACACTGGCAGTCTTGTAGTTGTCCTCATGAGCTTTATTAGTTGCACAAATACATCATATTAGTTGGCATGATTCATTTTATGAATATATAGCTCATTCTAATACTGATCCAAATGATGATTGCTAGTTTTTTTCATTCTTGTTTTTTCTCTTGTGTTTAATGTTTGTGTAATGCTTTCATTTCTAATCAACAGGGCAGCGGTGAAGGAGTTGAGGTGGCTCCAGGGGAAGATGTGGAGCGACCATCACAAGCAGGCAGGATAAGGGCATCACCAGCGCACTTTGCAAATTTCAACGCCTCTCTAACCCCACTACAGAAATCAGGGCTAGTTTCGAGGTCGGTCGGGGGGCTATTGAACTTATCAGACACACTTCTAGGGGACCTCACTAAGTTCCTGGTGCAGTCCTACCAGCCACAGACCTCTGAAATAGTTTTCCCAGGAAGGGGAAGGATCCGTGTCGATGCTGACAGTGTTCAGAGGGTATTTGATCTCCCAAACAGGGGTCCAAAGGTCAGATATTTAGTTGACAAGGATGCCACTAGGAGATTCAGACAGGCTTTCAACATAACTGGAAATTCTCATCCCCGGATCACTACATGGCTCAAGATGATTCAGAATATGGCTGGAAGAACGGATGACACATTCTTTATGGCCTGGCTTGCGGTTGCCTTCAGCACTTTTCTAGCCCCAACCACGGCCTTGAAGCTCAGCCCAAAGTGTTATGGACTTGTACTAGATCATCAAATGCTAAAGAATACAAACATCTGCCTCTTTGTAGCAGAACACATTAACGAAGCTTTCCGGAACATGGACCAGGAGAAGCAAATTGTCTGCTGCTGCTTGTATCACTTGATGGTTAGTGAAAACGACCACTTTTTTCCATCTGTTCCTGTTCTTTCTGTGCAGTTATAATTTGCTGAAATTCTCATAACAATAACTGAACTTGGCTTTTTCTTTTGTTTGGGTCTGGTGCAGATACTATACCTTGATGCGCTCGTACATGACATCCCAGTAAGCAACTGCGCGATACGATCGAATGCATGGGATAGTACTCTAATTGCCAAGGTGATCGAGAAGGATACTATCTCTCCTGGTGTGTTCGGCAAATTATAAGTGAGTTCTTTTTTGTTTTTTTCCAATAGTGTCTTCCTTCTATGTTTTTTTGATGTCTGGTCACTCTTTTTGGAAATTGCACAGAAAACTGTCATCAGTTGGCACAACAATGCATGTAGTTGCACAAATTGTAGCTTTAAGTTTGGCACTCTGCACACATGTTCATTTTAAATTGGCACACCATCTTTTTTAAGTTGCACAGTTTTACTAATCTTGCTGCACAGATGTGTTGCATCAGTTGGTAGAAACTTTTTTTCAGGTGCCATGTCTGTTGCACAGTTTTTGTGTCTTTGTTCAGTTGCATATATGTATAGTTGAATTTGTCTACCCCAGTATCTTGTTGTAGTTGCACAGGTTGTAATGTGTGGTTTCGTTCAACACACAAATCTATTTTTGATAATCTTTGTTATTTTCTGTTTCTCTTTTTTTCACATCAGCTTAAAGAGGAGTATAGAGGCATGGAGCAGACACCACTGTTTGGTGGAATTTTGCAAGCTGAAGCATTCGTGGCATCCAAGTTACCAATAACCTACAATCCGCAGGTTAGTGTTTTGCATACAGAAACTTGTACCACTTACCAATTTTTTTCTATTGGCTGGGATGTATGTTCAGTTGGACATGTATAACTTTTATAGTTGCGAGAATACAGAATTTAGTTGGTTGTGATGTATGTTCAGTTGCACATATAAGCTTCTGTAGTTGCACATGTTCTTTTGGACAGTCAAAGTGTTCATTTACATCCATTGTCATCAACTTTTGACAGAATGCATGTTTTTTAGTTTGTGACACAGTGCATGTGTAGTTGGCTAGAATCATGTTTTTAGTTGGCCAGAAAGTGTGTATTAGTCGTTTTTGCTTATCACATCATGGTCAGTTACAGACATTTTTACTTTTTATTTTTTTTCTAAATGAATCAGTACCGAATCTTTTTGTGTTGATGCAGGAAAAGGCAAAGATTGCGAAAGTGGTCAATGAGCTGTGCAAGGCTGTAACTGAACAGGTTGGCACCTTCATTGAAGCAGTTGCCAAGATCGATGACGAGGAACCAGATATTGATCCTTATGTACAACAGCCATCAATGCAAACTGGGGCATCACGTCGTGCTCCAAAAAGAAAGAGATGGGGGTCAATTATAGAGGAAGAAGAAGAGTTTGTTGAGGATGAGTCAGAAGAAGATGAGGAAATGGAAGCAGCGATAGATGCTGACGACGACGAGGACACAGATGCGGATGAATCAGAGGAGGAGGACAAGGATGAGGATGACAATGAAGAAGATGCAGAGGAGGAGGATGAGGAAGAGGAAGATGAGGAGGAGGAGGAGGAGGACAAACAAGAAGAGGACAAAGGAGAGGAGGAGGACAAGGAAGAAGATAGTGATGCAGAGGAGGAGGAAGAAGAAGGTGAGGCCAAAGAGGGGGACGGGGACAAAGCGGCAGTAGTTGATGGCAGTGAGAGGGGAGAAGACAAAGGCGCACCAGCTAATGGCAGTGAGAGGGAAGAAGACGATGATGAAGAAGACGAGGATGGTTATGGTGATGATAAAGGGGGATCCAATGGAGGCAGCAACAGCAGCAATGACGATGATGATGACAACGCCCCTGCTTCTGGTGGTACAGGTGGCAACACATCCAGGAGGACTAGCACTTCTGCCACCCCTGCGAGCAGCAGCAATTCATTGAGTAGCAGGAGCACACTACAGATGTTGATTGACAAAACTTGCTGGAAAGACAAGGATTTGCCGAAGTCAAAGAAAAATGATGAAGCAGAGTCTCAGGGCAGCATTGATATGTTCAAGCTCTGCAACTTGAAGCCAGCTTTGCCAACCATCTTTCCTGTGCCAGATTTCAGCGACAAAGATATGTGTGAGAAGATCAACTTTGCCATTGACAAGAGCCTGTTCTTATCAAGTGAAGCTGAAAAGAATCAAATTGACATGGAGGAAGCAGGAAAGGGTCTTGACTGGGTTCATTCACAGGAAAAATACAGGGAATATTTAAAGCAGCTCCCAGATCTAAGCTCCAGCAAGAGCAAGGCAGCATCCATGGCAAACCCTCACGTGGTCCAGAAGCGTAAAGCAGTTTCAATGAAGAAGAATCTGCAGTTGCCTCAAACCAAGGAGAAGATGGTGAGTGCAGATGCTGAAGTAAATATGGTCAAGGAAGCTGTGTTTCAAACTGATATGCCAACTGTAGTGAGTAGAGAGCCAACCAATGTCAGAGAAGTTCAACAGATCAAGGGGAAGACTCCCCTTTCAACAGTCCCACCAAAACCACCTAAGCAGAAGATTGTCAAGTTTGCCAGGGGCACAAAGGGGGAATAGGCCACAAAAGATTTGGGTTTCAGAGACGAGAGAGAACTGCAAGCCGCAACCATTAATGCAGGGGTGCCAAGTTCTGCTAGGTTGCTGCCAACTCAGACTGGAAAGATGCCAACTACAGATACCAGTGTGCCAACCATGTGTCAGTTAGTAGCATGGTCACAGTCAAAACCACCACAGCTGGCCAGGAAGGCACCACTGCAACTGCAAGTCCCAAGGTGCCTACTCATAGAGATGCTTCAATGCCAAACACAAAAGGAGGTGATCCAACTATCAAAGTGCCGTCCCCAAGAGCTGACTTTCAGCAACCATTAACACAAGAGGAGGTGTTCGACATTATAAGTAGGTGCAAGCCTCCAAGGCCGCCAACTACAACACTATTGTGAACCAAGTCAGTAAATGATGCACCCGTGTTTGTGCCGCAAGGAGATGCCCTGGTCCTTGAACCCTACGAAGATCAAACTCTTATCATGGTGACGGGTTCTGTGATGCACCATCTTTTGACCTCGGCATAGATGGTGATGCTCTAGCACCTGCTCCAGCAGCAGAAACAGTGGAAGCCGGTGTGATCTGCATTGATGAGTGTGAGTTGGACCCAGCAGCTGTGAATGAAGGATGTGCTGCTGCTGATGCTGGCAAGGCAATAGCTCAAGAGCTAGATGTTGGTTCACCAAAGAATTGCCACACCCCGATATGCGCAGAACCGGAAGCTGGCACGAGCAGTTCTTCGGGACCACCTATTGCACGAAGACAGAGGAGGGTAATAAGACCTGCAGCATCTCAAAGGTCTCCATTCATCGACTACAGCAAGAAGAAGACTTTCAGCACCAATGAGGTAGTGAACAAGCTTTACGCTGCCCTCTTGTATTGGGTCAGGCATCACAAAGGAGCAAGTGATGAAGCTACCAGGTAAACTAACTCCCCACAGCCTACATACATATCTTTTTCAGTTGCACGGGACCAGCCACTTAGTTGCACAAAAAGCATAGCATGTTGCACAGAACAGGGATTTTAGTTGCACACTGTTCAGTTTTCAATTTCATACACATTTTTTTGCTGCTGTGACCCTTCGAGCTAACTTGTCTTTTTATTGCTTTTAAAAAAAATCAGCCCTGAGATAATCAGGTATGGTGCTTTCTACATTTCTTTAAAGGAGTTAGTTGATTCGATGAAGCCGGTTCAATGGTTGTCAAAAATTGTTATTGAGACTGGAATCTTACACATCATGGATAACTTACCAGAAGGGTCAAAGAAGGTTCTTATGCCACTGAGGTTTTCTGTAAGTTTTTCCAAAACCTTCTTTTTACCCTCATCTTTGTTCTGTAGCACTTTTTTTCGTTGACCATTTGAGGGAGGCCTTTCACCTACTAAGGAGTTTTGGGCCATGTTTTATAATCTCTGCAGATAAATTTACATCAAGGGATCCACAATGTGAATGAGATAAACAAGAAGTTTGATTACAAGAACCGTCTCGACAAGAAAGACTTGGTGAGTGTTGTGCCCACATGATCAATCTTTTTTTAGTTGGCACCCACAACATATCCAGTTGCACATGACACATCTGTTAGTTGGCAGACACTTGTTGCAACCTGATTTTAACTTGACCAAGTCTTTTACTGTTTTTTCTTAGCTACAGCCTGTATTTTGTGTCTGAAATCGTTCACGATTGCAGGTCATGCTGCCAGTGCTCGACTGCGCTAATGTAACCGATAAGGATGGAGGGAGGCATTATTGGGTCTTCAGTGTTAACTTGAGGGACGGACGCTTCGAAGTTCTTGATTCAAGCAGGACGCTGGACAACATTGAGCTGATGAACACTGCCTCTACCATCGCGGGGGCAGTACGCCAACTATGGAGGAAGCATTACCCAAAGTTCAGCATCGAGAACTTCCAGATTATTGACATTGACATACCGAAGCAGCTCGGCAAGTAAGACAATAAGCATTTCATTCCTTCTCAATCATATACCATCATTTTGTAGTTTTTCAAATTTTTCTACATGTGCAATCTTTAGTATTTTTAAGACACGGTACTAGTCTTCAATCTGTTTTATCATTTTTATGAGTTTCTAATCTAGCCAGTTGCAGAGTGGCGCATAAGTAGTTGCACAGTGGGACATAATGAGTTGCAGTAGAACACAAGCAGTTGCACAGTAGGACATAAGCAGTTGCACAGTAGAACAGAAGCAGTTGCACAGTAGGACATAAGCAGTTGCACATAGTGCATTACCTTTATTTTGGTTTTAATTTTATGTGACAAATTTTTTTTGCCCATTTTGCAGTAATGAGTGTGGGTTGTTCGCACTGCTTAACGCCAACTGCCCAACTACGACCCCAAGGAAGTACTCAATATCATTAAGAAGCTGGCATATGATTGGGTCACCAGCGTGCACAACACCGCCCCATGGAGGAAGTTGCTGAGATACGACAAGGAGTAGGTCAGTACTATTTTTTTTTCTTTTTTTCTGCTCCATGGAGGAAGTTGCTGGTTTGTACAATTTTATTAAGCAGATTTTGTAGTTGCACACTACTAGTAATTGCGTTTGCAACTCAATATCATCACTTTTGTTGATACATTAGGAGCACTGGATATACAATTGTTCAACAACTAAATATTTAACCAGTTGCCAACAAAGGCACAGATAGCAACTTTTTTTTTACACAGTGCATGAACTAATTCAAGCAGCATAAATTAGATAAAGAGGAATCATAGATGCTGAATGTGTCCACTTGGTCCCAACATTGCTAAAAAACATCATTCTTTTCCTTTTTTGTTCCAAAGTTACAAATGAGGAAACAGAATCACAGGAGCCTCTGTGGACACACACCAGCAGTGTGCTCTGTAGATTGGCACTGGCTTCATTTGTTTTTCTTCTTTGGGTGTAGCTCCAGCGCCGATTTGTACCATCGACTCTTTGCCCTACCCTTTGTAGTAGACCTTGGAGGATCCCTGGGCACAAAATCATCAGAGCTTGTGCAAGGGATGCAGCCTCCAATGGGGCAGTAGGACCGTCACGATCACCTGTGTAATAATCATATAAAAAGTTTAGCATTTTTTTATTGTGCAACCAGCACTGATGTTCTGTGCAACCACACAGTACATTTTGTGCAACTAACTGGTTGCTGTGTGCAAGTTAAGTTGAAAAAAACACCTGTAGTAGCACGGCCTGTCATGGTACTTGGATTGTAGTCACCTATGGGCAGAACATGAAAAACAAGTTAGATTTTTAGCTTGATCCTCAAACTAACACAACACACGCAACTAGGCAGCATGTTCTGTTCAACAGGGCACTATGATATGTGCAACTAAAGTCACTCACCCTAGTTTTTGTTTTGGAGTCGGTGAAGGTACTAACCTGGGTGATGAGCCCCCTGAGTCCTGCCTGTAGGTCCATTGGGAGTAGCACAAAGGGCACTGCTAGTTGGGCCTGGCGGGGGAGGAGGTCTTTGAGGGTTGGCATCACCTATAGGCAGAACAGGACAAACAAGTCAGTTGTGTTTATCTTTTGATGCTCAAACTAACACAGCGTGCGCAACTAGGTAGCATGTTCGGTGCAACTGAGCACCATGATGTGTGCAACTAGAGTTACAGACCTAGTTTGATGGGGAGTTGGGGGCAGGTAATTACCTGGACGACAAGCCCCCTGAGTGCTGCCTGTAGGGCCATTGGGAGGAGCATGCGGGGGAGGAGGTGGCGGAGGATGCCGTGTACAGCCAGGAGGGGGAGGAGGTCCTTGAGGGTTGACATCACCTATATGCAGAACTGGAAAATAAGTTAGCTGTGTTATCTTGATGCTTGAACTAACACAGCTGCGCAACTAGGCAGTATGTTCTGTCCAAGTGGCTACCATGGTGTGTGCAACTGGGCACAATGATGTGTGCAACTGAAGTTACACACCTAGTTAGATCAGCAGTTGGGGCAGGTAATTAGCTGGATGATGAGCCCCCTGATTGCTGCCTGGAGGTGGAGGAGGTCCTCGAGGGTTGCCATCATCTGATGGCCCCGTTGCAGCAGTCGGTTTTTTCTTTTTCTTGGACTTGTTCAGGTGGCCAATCTCGGTACGTGCTGCACGCATATGCTTGTATACAATAGCTTGTGCTGGATCAGAACCACTCGCAAACTTTGCTAGTTTCCGAAAATCATATATCATGTTCCTCTCCCTTATCTACTTCTTTGATTGAGGAGGCATTTCATTTGGTTGCTCATAACCAGTCCCTGGCGCACTAGGTACAGCAGTAGGTGTCCACCGTCTTAGCAGGTACCTTTCCGGTATGACATCAACGCCAACATGGGTGAACACCTTGAGGATGTGGCAATAGAGGATGCCGTCCTTGTCCATTTTACAGCACTCACACAAATAGGAACCCTCCTCCACCCTTGCCTGCACCAAGTAGTTTTGAGAACCATATTTCACAACAAATTCCTGGTTCGGTCTGAGCTCAAACACATCAGCACCAACTTGGAATGCATTATAACGTCCAATCAGCTCAAACTCTTCTCTGAACTTGCGGTAAAGGTCTCTAGTATAGGTTTTGTAAGCTTGCTTCTCTATTGGGAAGTTGGACCACAACTCAATCTCAAGGTGTTCTGTCCTATAATAATTGCAGCCTTCCTTGGCAAGGATGTGGTTTTGGATTTTTTTCATATTGCTCGACGAAGTTTAGCATTGAGTTGTGTGGGTTCACATATCTTTTCAGGATGGCGTTGAACCCCTCACTACACTGTGTAGACTGGAGGAAGGGGAAGAACCTGTGTTTGAAGTAGCACGGCACCCAAGTTGACCTGTATTCGTACAACTTCCCAAAGTGCGTGTGTGTCATAGCCTCATACTTCATCATTAACCCATCCCAATTCTGCTCAAACTTGTCTATAGTGAAGCTGAAGTCAACACACTTGTTGAAATCATCAGAGAGTCCTAGATTCCGGCACAACAGCCAACCAACCTTTCCTGAGCCATTTTCATGATGTGCCATCGACAACAGCGGTGCACGGTGGTTGGAAAGATGCTCTGTATTGACTGCCTCATCGCACCATCCTGATCAGTGATGAAGTTGTCAGGAGGTTTGCCATCCATAGCCTCTAGGAATTCTCCAAAGACCCAATCAAAGCTCGATGCCAACTCCTACCTCACAAACGCGCAACCCAGCATGAAAGATTGGCCATGTAGGTTTATTCCTATGAAGGGCGCGAACGGCATATTGTACAAGTTGGTCATGTAGGTGGTGTCAAACGATATGCAATCGTGGTACGCCTCCGCATAAGCTTTTCGAGCTAAGCCGTCCATCCAAAATATGTTGACAACTCTGTCCTCTTCATCATATTTCACCTTATAGAAGAAGTCTGGATCGATTTTTTGTATATCCTTGAAGTGCGCAATTGTCTCAATCAGATCACCCTCCTTTGTGTCATCTCTACGGAAACTTGTACAAAGATTTCTTATTGCCTTTGGTCCGAACGGCACCATCATCTCAGATCCATAGAACTCTGCCATTACATGCATCATCTGTCCTGCATAATACAAAAACAAACAGTATATCCTTTTTTTAGTTGCACAAATGCGCATATCCAGCTGCGCAGTAATAGGACACGTGTTGGCACAGAAGATAATCGCAGGAAATGGACACCTAGCTGCACCTTTTTAAAAACACTTTGTAGTTTTTGCATACAGGACATTGTGTAGTTGCAAAGTAAAGACAATCTAGGTGCACAAGAAGCACCAAAAGTGATATACAAAAAGCATGGGAAGTTGGACACCAGTTGCACAGTTAAGCCATTTCAGTTGCACAGTAGTACCATAACAGTTGCACACTGGACTTCCTAGAGGGAAACTTAATTCTTCAAGGGATATAGAAAAACACCACACCTGTAGTCAAGTTGCAGTTATACAAGATGCGCAGAAACTCCTTTTCATCAGGTGAGATGCCTTGGTGGGATCTCAAGTATTTGGACAATGAAGGTTTGTTCACGAGCGGATGATTGTGGTCACGAACAAAGTGCGTCACCTCCCATCGCCCATCTATCAGCTTCACCAACATTTTTTCCTTGCATTCAGTCTGCTTTATTGTCTCGCGTTTGCGCTTCTTCTTCTTCTTACTAGTACCAGCCTCCTCTTCAGCAAATATTGGAGGTTCTTCTTCCATCTCCTCATCACTGTTAACAGATTTTGGATCTAGAATAGGGTCCAAGACAGGAGGAGCCTCAGCTCCTCCATCATTAGCTTTGGGCTTCTTGAACTTGTTGCAGCAAAACTGTTGTTTTATCAATTCATTAGTGCGGGTTGTCCGTCTAGAGGTGTTCATCTTGATAGAGAAACCCATCCGTAGTGTGTAGCTGTTGTAGTGATCCTTAGCAATTTGAAGGCTGTCAAACCTCATGCCAACATAGGGTTCCATAGGTTGAGAACCAGCCTCATCCTCTCCTTCTTCTACTTGCGCAACTCTGTCAACAGCCCCAGCTCCTAGCTCAGTCCTGGTTGGACCAGGAACATTTGCCTCGGTTCCTGTGTCATCAAGAGTATGGCTCTCTGACTACAAAGACACCACTACAGGGGCACCACGGGCTGATGACTGGCCTGCCACATTGTCATGGCCCGTAGGGTTACTATCACGACTTGCCTGCGTGTAGTAAACAGATCGGCCATTTTCTGTCCAATTTCCTTGTTGTATGCTGGGTTGCTGCTGATCCATATCATGAGGAAGCTCATTGAGATCTGGAGGCAACTCATTGAGATCAAGCATTTTTTTCCTTGTTCTTGGATGCCGCCACACACTCCCTGCACATATATAAAAAGAAGAAATTGATGTCATCAGTTGGTAACCACAAAAAAAGAGTGTTTCAAACAACCTAAAAACTTAGTAAATAGGCAGTTGCACACCATTTTGTGATAATCTTAGTTCCAAAAACAACATGATTGTAGCATAATCTTTTATTATAACAGTTATGAAATTTTTTGTTTGCACAGATTTGTTATGTTAGTTGCACAGTTTGCAGTAAATAACTGGCAAAAGCATGACTTCTTTTTGCTACAGAGTTTTTCTGACTTTCCCCCTTTTTTGTTTTGTTGTAATGATCTGTAGGTTTCCGTTTTGCAAGGAGCTCTTTTCAGATTTTTCTGCACATAATTGGATGCTACATTTGAGAAGGAAAATCCAGGTGAAAGAAGAAAGAAGAAATGGAGGATAGATTATAGTTATATGTTCTTCATCGCCGTTTATGTTTCTAGTTCTGGTATATTTGAACATATTAATATGGTTTGCAATAGGTGTGGGACCAGAATATATGCGTGGGACAAGATTATATGTGTGAATATGTTAATATGGTTTGTGGCTTCATTAGCCATGGACAAAAGTTCTTGTGTTTTTCCTGTTGCACTACAGATTTCTGGTTTTCGCTAGAATAGACGTCTCAATTACCAGGATGCATCTTTCCACTTGGCCAGCATACATATCCAGTTGGACATTCAATGTTTTTAGTTGGCTAGAATAGATGTCTCAGCTGGTCAGGTTACATTTATTTCAGTTTTTGGCCAACATGCATGTTTAGTTGGACAGTTAATGCATTCAGTTGGCTAGAATAGATGTCTCAGTTGGCCAGGATACATTTTCTCGGTTTTTTGCCAACATGCATGTTTAGTTGGCCAGTAAACATGTTTTTTATTTGCACATATACTACAGTTTTCCCAAAGTGTTCACTCACAAACATGTATTGCGAAATATACATGTTTACTTGGCCAGGATACATGTTTAGTTGGCCAGGATACATGTTTTTTAGTTGGCCAGATAACACGTGGGGTACAATGCATGTTTTAGTTTTGGCTAGCATGCATGCCGAGTTGCCAGAATATAGGTTCAGTTGGCTGGGATGCATGTTCAGTTGCACATTTATGAATTTTTCGTTGCACATATCTATTGGGCAGTCAATTTTTTGTTCATTTTGCAAACAATAACTACAAGTTGGTAGAATGCATGTTTAGTTTTTGGCTACAATGCTTTGTTGAGTTGGCTTTAATCATGTTTTAATTGGCCAGAGAACTTGTTTTTAGTTGGCTTGTTTAACACATCTAGGTGGTAGAAACTTGTCTGGCATGCATCAGGTAGTTTTTGGCATGTTTAACACATCCAGCAGTAACATCAAGTAGGCTGGTGTGATGTGCCAGATTCACCTCTTTTTTGAAGCAGATTCTCCATGGATCCATGGAGAAGGGGGTTTACATATGCCTATGCAGTAGAAGAAAGGGGGAAGTGAAGAGGTGCAGAGGGGGCTTACCTGCTTGATCTTACTGCCTGGTATGGCTCTGACCACCCTGCCCTTTAGATCTTGAAGCAGCTCCTTCTACTTTGGAGCTCCCATGGCGGTTGTGTAGGAGGAGGAAGAAGGGTTGGGGGCGATTTCTGTTGGATCTGCTTCTGGCGTGGAGAAGAAGAAAAAGGCAGCGTGGGAGGGGCTAAGGCGTGGGGGCGAGCGGGGGCATGGGTGCGAGCTGGGGACAGCTGGCTACGTGGGACTCGATCGGTTTGTTTGGTGGCCGGTCGATCGGTCTGTTTGATGAGCCCCTTCCTTTTATGTTTCGTGGGGACAAGGGGTTTCCTTTTTCAGCTGGCTGCTCGGTTGCACTAGTGGGCAGCCGGCCGCCCACTAGACACGCCCATTATACTTAGGCTTTGGTGCCTTTTCCTTCGAGCTTTGGCTCGATGAGCCCCTCAATAATCTCCTCATCATTTTCTAAAAATTTCTGAAATTTTTAGTAACTTCAAAATAAAAGTAAACCAAACTCAATAATATTGATAGCAACTACTCCTACAAGTGCCTAGGGCCTATATCATGCATCAAAACTACTTTTGACCATATAAATTTGACATGTAAGCTCAAGAACAGGGTCACCTAAGCAACACAAATTTGCAATGAATAAAGCACTAGAACAAAAACTAATTGGACCAATGGAGGAGTCACATACCAAGAAACAATCTCCCCAAGCAGTTTTGTGAGAGGTGCTTTGAGCAAGGAGATTGAAAATGGCAGCAAAACGAGCTTGGACTAGGGTTTGAGTTAGTTTTTCGTGTTTGGGGGAGGAAGATGAAGTGTGTGGCTGGAATAATAAGTGGAGGAGGGCCACCGTGGGCCCACGAGGCAGGGGGTGCGCCCTAGGGGGGTGGGCGCGCCCTCCACCCTCGTGGCAAGGTGATTGCCCCCCTTGGTGTGTTCTTTGTTCCATAAATCCTCAAATATTCTATAAAAAATCATATTTAATTTTCAGGGCATTTTGAGAACTTTTATTTTCGAGGTATTTTTATATTGCACGGATAATCAGATAACAGACAGAAAATTATTTATTTTTACTTTATTTCAACTAAATAACAGAAAGTATAGAAAGGGTACAGAGGGTTGTGCTTCTAGTTTCATCCATCTCATGCTCGTCAAAAGGAATCGACTAACAAGGTTGATCAAGTCTTGTTAACAAACCCATTCCGATTAACATGAAACCGAAGAAATTTCGAATAACACTAGGTTACCTCAACAGGGATATGCACATCCCCAATAATAAGTATATCATATTTCTTCTTCACAGTAGGAAGAGGAAATTCAAAACCTCCAAATATAATCGATGGAATTTTTCCGATAGAATTGATACTATGAACTTGAGGTTGTTTCCTCAGAAAGTGTACCGTATGCTCATTACCATTAACATGAAAAGTGACATTGCCTTTGTAGCAATCAATAACAGCCCCTGCAGTATTAAGAAAAGGTCTTCCAAGAATAATAGACATACTATCGTCCTCGGGAATATCAAGAATAACAAAGTTCGTTAAAATAGTAACGTTTGCAACCACAACGGGCACATCCTCACAAATACCGACAGGTATAGCAGTTGATTTATCAGCCATTTGCAAAGATATTTCAGTAGGTGTCAACTTATTCAAATCAAGTCTATGATATAAAGAGAGAGGCATAACACTAACACCGGCTCCAAGATCACATAAAGCAGTTTTAACATAGTTTCTTTTAATGGAGCATGGTATAGTAGGTACTCCTGGATCCCCAAGTTTCTTTGGTATTCCACCCTTAAAAGTATAATTAGCAAGCATGTTGGAAATTTCAGCTTCCGGTATCTTTCTTTTAATTGTAATAATATCTTTCATGTACTTAGCATAAGGATTTGTTTTGAGTATATCAGTCAATCGCATACGCAAAAAGATAGGTCTAATCATTTTGGCAAAGCACTCAAAATCCTCATCATCCTTTTTCTTGGATGGTTAGGGAGGAAAAGGCATGGGTTTCTAGACCCAAGGTTCTCTTTCTTTACCATGTTTCCTAGCAACAAAGTCTTTCTTATCATACCGTTGATTCTTTGATTGTGGGTTATCAAGATCAACAGCAGGTTCAATTTCTACATCATTATCATTACTAGGTTGAGAATTAATGTGAACATCATCATTAACATTTTCATTAGGTTCATGTTCATTACCAGATTGAGTTTCAGCATCAGACATAGAGATATCATTTGGATTATCAGGTGGTTCAGCAATAGGTTCACTAGAAGTTTGCACAGTTCTATCATTTTTCTTTTTCTTCCTTTTAGAAGAACTAGGTGCATCAATTTTATTTCTCTAAGAATCTTGCTCAATTCTCTTAGGGTGGCCTTCAGGATACAAAGGTTCCTGAGTCATTCTACCAGTTCTAGTAGCCACTTTAACAGCATAATCATTTTCCTTACTATTCATCTCATCGAGCAATTATTTTTGAGCTTTAAGTACTTGTTCTACTTGAGTGGTAACCATAGAAGCATGTTTGCTAACAAGTTTAAGTTCACCTCTAATATTAGCCATATAATCACCCAAGTATTTAATCATATCAGCATCTTGTTTTAATTGTCTACCAAAATAAGAATTGAAGTATTCTTGCTTAAATATAAAATTATCAAACTCATCCAAGCATTGACTAGCAATTTTAGTAGGAGGGATTTCAACTTTATCATATCTATAGAGAGAATTTTCCTTTACTACCTGTGTCGGGTTATCGAGGTCTGGAGGTTCTTCAATAAATAAAGGATTAAGATCATATATTTTCTTCATCAGGCGGTAAATTAAGACCATGTATTTCTTCAATAGGAGGTAAATTCTTAACATCTTCAGCTTTAATACCTTTTTCTTTCATAGATTTCTTTGCCTCTTGCATATCTTCAGGACTGAGAAATAGAACACCTCTCTTCTTCGGAGTTGGTTTAGGAATAGGATCATTAATTGGAACAGGAGCTGGCTCAGGAGGTGCCCAATTATTTTCATTTGTCAACATATTATTCAATAAGATTTCAGCTTCATCCGGTGTTCTTTCCCTGAAAAGAGAACCAGCACAACTATCCAGGTAATCTCTGGAAGCATCGGTAAGTCCATTATAAAAAGTATTTCATTTTTTCTTAAGAGGATGATCAGGCAAAGCATTAAGTAACTTGAGAAGCCTCCCCCAAGCTTGTGGGAGACTCTCTTCTTTAATTTGCACAAAGTTGTATATTTCCTTTAAAGCAGCTTGTTTCTTATGAGCAGGGAAATATTTAGCAGAGAAGTAATAAATCATATCCTGGGGACTACGCACAGAACCAGGATCAAGAGAATTAAACCATATCTTAGCATCACCCTTTAATGAGAACGGAAATATTTTAAGGATATAAAAGTAGCGAGATCTCTCATCATTAGTGAATAGGGTGGCTATATCATTTAATTTAGTAAGATGTGCTACAACAGTTTTAGATTCATAACCATGAAAAGGATCAGATTCAATCAAAGTAATTATATCAGGATCAACAGAGAATTCATAATCCTTATCAGCAACACATATAGGTGAAGTAACAAAAGCAGGGTCAGGTCTCATCCTAGCATTTGGAGATTGCTTATTCCATTTAGCTAATAACCTTTTGAGTTCATATCTATCTTTGCGAGCTAAAATAGCTAAAGAAGCATCTTTATCAAATAAATAACCCTTAGGAATAACAAGTGATTCTTCATCATCACTTTCATCTTCAAAATCAGATTCAATATTTTCAATCTCTCTAGCCCTAGCAAGTTGTTCCTCGAGAAAATCACTAAGTGGCATAGTAGTATCAGGCATAGATGTAGTTTCATCGTAAGTATCATGCATAGCAGAAGTAGCATCATCAATGTTAGGGAATGTAGTAATTTCAAAAATTCCTACGCACACGCAAGATCATGGTGATGCATAGCAATGAGAGGGGAGAGTGTTGTCCATGTACCCTCGTAGACTGAAAGCGGAAGCATTAGCACAACGTGGTTGATGTAGTCGTATGTCTTCACGATCCGACCGATCAAGTACCGAAGGCACGACACCTCCAAGTTCTGCATACGTTCAACTCGATGACGTCCCTCGAACTCCGATCCAGCCGAGTGTTGAGGGAGAGTTTCATCATCACGACGGCGTGGTGACGATGATGATGTTCTACCGACGTAGGGCTTCGCCTAAGCACCGCTACGATATGATCGAGGTGGATTATGGTGGAGGGGGGCACCGCACACGGCTAAGAGATTAAGAGATCAATTGTTGTGTCTATGGGGTGCCCCCTGGCCACGTATATAAAGGAGTGGAGGAGGGGAGGGGCCGGCCCTCTCTATGGCACGCCCTAGGGGAGTCCTACTCCCACCGGGAGTAGGATTCCCCCTTTCCTAGTAGAACTAGGAGTCCTTCCAAGTAGTAGGAGTAGGAGAGAAGGAAAGGGAAGAGAGAAGAGTAGGAAGGAGGGGGCGCAGCCCTTCCCCCTAGTCCAATTCGGACTAGGCCTTGGGGGGGCGCGGCCTGCCTCTCTCTCTTTCCCCTAAAGCCCAATAAGGCCCATCCACTCCACGGCGAATTCCCGTAAGTCCCCCGGTACTCCGATAAATACCCGAATCACTCGGAACCTTTCCGATGTCCGAATATAGTCGTCCAATATATCGATCTTTACATCTCGAACATTTCGAGACTCCTCGTCATGTCCCCGATCTCATCTGGGACTCGGACCTACCTTCGGTACATCAAAACACATAAACTCATAATATAACCATCATTGAACTTTAAGCGTGCGGACCCTACAGGTTCGAGAACTATGTAGACATGACCGAGACACATCTCCGGTCAATAACCAATAGCGGAACCTGGATGCTCATATTGGCTCCTACATATTCTACGAAGATCTTTATCGGTCAAACCGCATAACAACATAAGTTGTTCCCTTTGTCATCGGTATGTTACTTACCCAAGATTCGATCATCGGTATCTCAATACCTAGTTCAATCTCGTTACCCGCAAGTCTCTTTACTCGTTCCGTAATACATCATCCCGCAACTAACTCATTAGTTGCAATGCTTGCAAGGCTTATAGTGATGTGCATTACCGAGTGGGCCCAGAGATACCTCTCTGACAATCAGAGTGAAAAATCCTAATCTCGAAATACGCCAACCCAACAAGTACCTTCGGAGACACCTATAGAGCACCTTTATAATCACCCAGTTATGTTGTGACCTTTGGTTGCACACAAAGTGTTCCTCCGGTAAACGGGAGTTGCATAATCTCATAGTCATAGGAACATTTATAAGTCATGAAGAAAGCAATAGCAACAAACTAAACGATCAAGTGCTAAGCTAACGGAATGGGTCAAGTCAATCACATCATTCTCCTAATGATGTGATCCCGTTAATCAAATGACAACTCTTTGTCTATGGCTAGGAAACATAACCATCTTTGATCAACGAGCTAGTCAAGTAGAGGCATACTAGTGACACTCTGTTTGTCTATGTATTCACACATGTATCATGTTTCCGGTTAATACAATTCTAGCATGAATAATAAACATTTATTATGATATAAGGAAATAAATAATAATTGTATTATTGCCTCTAGGGCATATTTCCTTCAGTCTCCCACTTGCACTAGAGTCAATAATCTAGTTCACATCGCCATGTGATTTAATACCAATAGTTCACATCACCATGTGATTAACACCCATAGTTCACATCGACATGTGACCAACACCCAAAGGGTTTACTAGAGACAATAATCTAGTTCACATCGCTATATGATTAACACCCAAAGAGTACTAAGGTGTGTTCATGTTTTGCTTGTGAGAGAAGTTTAGTCAATGGGTCTGCCACATTCAGATCCGTAAGTATTTTGCAAATTTCTATGTCAACAATGCTCTGCACGGAGCTACTCTAGCTAATTGCTCCCACTTTCAATATGTATCCAGATTGAGATTTAGAGTCATCTGGATCGGTGTCAAAATTTGCATCGACGTAACCCTTTACGACGAACCTTTTTTGTCACCTCCATAATCTAGAAACATATCCTTATTCCACTAAGGATAATTTTGACCATTTTCCAGTGATCTACTCCTAGATCACTATTGTACTCCCTTGCCAAAAATAGTGTAGGGTATACAATAGATCTGGTACACTGCATGGCATATTTTATAGAACCTATGGCCAAGGAATAGGGAATGACTTTCATTCTCTTTCTATCTTCTGCCGTGGTCGGGCTTTGAGTCTTACTCTGTTTCACACCTTGTAACACAGGCAAGAACTCTTTCTTTGACTGTTCCATTTTGAACTACTTCAAAATCTTGTCAAGGTATGTACTCATTGAAAAACTTATCAAGCGTCTTGATCTATCTCTATAGATCTTGATGCTCAATATGTAAGCAGCTTCACTGAGGTCTTTCTTTGAAAAACTCCTTTCAAACACTCCTTTATGCTTTGCAGAATAATTCTACATTATCTCCGATTAACAATATGTCATTCACATATACTTATCAGAAATGTTGTAGTGCTCCCACTCACTTTCTTGTAAATACAGGCTTCACCGCAAGTCTGTATAAAACTATATGCTTTGATCAACTTATCAAAGCGTATATTCCAACTCCGAGATGCTTGCACCAGTCCATAGATGGATCGCTGGAGCTTGCATATTTTGTTAGCACCTTTAGGATGGACAAAAGTTTCTTGTTGCATCATATACAACTCTTCCTTAATAAATCCATTAAGGAATGTAGTTTTGTTTATCCATTTGCCAAATTTCATAAAATGTGGCAATTGCTAACATGATTCAGACAGACTTAAGCATAGATACGAGTGAGAAACTCTCATCGTAGTCAACACCCTGAACTTGTCGAAAACCTTTTGCGACAATTCTAGCTTTGTAGATAGTAACACTACTATCAGCGTCCGTCTTCCTCTTGAAGATCCATTTAATCTCAATGGCTCGCCGATCTTTGGGCAAGTCAATCAAAGTCCATACTTTGTTCTTATATATGGATCTCATCTCAGATTTCATGGCCTTAAGCCATTTCGCGGAATCTGGGCTCATCATCGCTTCCTCATAGTTCATAGGTTCGTCATGGTCAAGTAACATGACCTCCAGAACAGGATTACCGTACCACTCTAGTGCGGATCTCACTCTGGTTTACCTACGAGGTTCTGTAGTAACTTGATCTGAAGTTACATGATCATCATCATTAGCTTCCTCACTAATTGGTGTAGTAGTCACAGGAACAGATTTCTGTGATGAACTACTTTCCAATAAGGGAGCAGGTACAGTTACCTCATCAAGTTCTACTTTCCTCCCACTCACTTCTTTTGAGAGAAATTCCTTCTCTAGGAAGGATCCATTCTCAGCAATGAATATCTTGCCTTCGGATCTGTGATAGAAGGTGTACCCAACATTTTCTTTCAGGTATCCTATGAAGACACACTTCTCTGATTTGGGTTTGAGCTTATCAGGTTGAAACTTTTTCACATAAGCATTGCAACCTCAAACTTTAAGAAAGGACAACTTAGGTTTCTTGCCAAACCATAGTTCATATGGTGTCGTCTCAACGGACTTAGATGGTGCCCTATTTAACGTGAATGTAGCTGTCTCTAATGCATAACCCCAAAACAATAGTGGTAAATTGGTAAGAGACATCATAGATCGCACCATATCTAATAAAGTACGGTTACGACGTTCGGACACACCATTACATTGTGGTGTTCCAGGTGGCGTGAGTAGTGAAACTATTTCACATTGTTTTAACTAAAGGCCAAACTCGTAACTCAAATATTTTACTTCTGCGATCATATTGTAGAAACTTTTATTTTTGTTATGATAATTCTCCACTTCACTCTAAAATTCTTTGAACTTTTCAAATATTTCAGACTTGTGTTTCATTAAGTAGATATACTCATATCTGCTCAAATCATCTGTGAAGATCAGAAAATAATGATACCTGCCGCGAGCCTCAATATTCATCGGACCACATACATCAGTATGTATGATTTCCAACAAATCTGTTGCTCGCTCTATTGTTCCGGAGAACGGAGTCTTAGTCATCTTGCCCATGAGGCATGGTTCGCAAGCATCAACTGATTCATAATCAAGTGATTCCAAAAGCCCATCAGCATGGATTTTCTTCATGCGCTTTACACCAATATGACCTAGACGGCAGTGTCACAAATAAGTTGCACTATCATTATTAACTTTGCATCTTTTGGCTTCAGTATTATGAAAATGTGTGTCACCATGATCGAGATCCAACAAACCATTTTCATTGGGTGTATGACCATAGAAGGTTTTATTCATGTAAACAGAACAACAATTATTCTCTAACTTACATGAATAACCGTATTGCAATAAACATGATCCAATCATATTCATGCTTAACCCAAACACTAAATAACATTTATTTTAGGTTTAACACTAATCCCGAAAGTATAGGGAGTGTGCGATGATGATCATATCAATCTTGGAACCATTTCCAATACACATCGTCACTTCACCCTTAACTAGTCTCTGTTCATTCTGCAACTCCCGTTTTGAGTTACTATTCTTAGCAACTGAACTAGTATCAAATACTAAGGGGTTGCTATAAACACTAGTAAAGCACACATCAATAACATGTATATCAAATATACCTATGTTCACTTTGCCATCCTTCTTATCCGCCAATTACTTGGGGTAGTTCCGCTTCCAGTGACCAGTCCCTTTGCAGTAGAAGCACTCAGTTTCAGGCTTAGGTCCAGACTTGGGTTTTTTCACTTGAGCAGCAACTTGCTTGCCGTTCTTCTTGAAGTTCCCCTTTCTTCCCTTTGTCCCTTTAGTTGAAACTAGTGGTTTTGTTTACCATCAACACTTGATTCTTTTCTTGATTTTTACCTTCGTCGATTTCAGCATCACGAAGAGCTTGGGAATCGTTTCCGTTATCCCTTGCATATTATAGTTCATCACGAAGTTCTATTAACTTGGTGATGGTGACTAGAGAATTCTGTCAATCACTATTTTATCTGGAAGATTAACTCCCACTTGATTCAAGCGATTGTAGTACCCAGACAATCTGAGCACATGCTCACTGCTTGAGCTATTCTCCTCCATCTTTTAGCTATAGAACTTGTTGGATACTTCATATCTCTCAACTCGGGTATTTGCTTAAAATATTAACTTCAACTCCTGGAACATCTCATATGGTCCATGACATTCAAAACGTGTTTGAAGTCCCGATTCTAAGCCGTTTAAGCATGGTGCACTAAACTATCAAGTAGTCATCATATTAAGCTAGCCAAACGTTCATAACATCTGCATCTGCTCCTGCAATAGGTTTGTCACCTAGCGGTGCATCAAGGACATAATTCTTCTGTGCGACAATGAGGATAAACCTCATATCACGGATCCAATCCGCATCATTGCTACTAACATCTTTCAACTTAGTTTCTCTAGGAACATATCAAAAAATAAAACAGGGGAGCTAAACACGAGCTATTGATCTACAACATAGATATGCTAATACTACCAGGACTAAGTTCATGATAAATTTAAGTTCAATTAATCATATTACTTAAGAACTCCCACTTAGATAGACATCCCTCTAATCCTCTAAGTGATCACGTGATCCATATCAACTAAACCATGTTCGATCATCACGTGAGATGGAGTAGTTTCAATGGTGAACATCAATATGTTGATCATATCTACTATATGATTCACGCTCGACCTTTCGGTCTCAGTGTACCGAGGCCATATCTGTTATATGCTAGGCTCGTCAAGTTTAACCTGAGTATTTCGCGTGTGCAACTATTTTGCACCCGTTGTATTTGAACGTAGAGCCTATTACACCCGATCATCATGTGGTGTCTCAGCATGAAGAACTTTTGCAACGATGCATACTCAGGGAGAACACTTGTACGTTGATAATTAGTGAGAGATCATCTTATAGAGCTACCGTCGAACTAAGCAAAATAAGATGTATAAAAGATAAACATCATATGCAATCAAAATATGTGACATTATATGGCCATCATCATGTTGTGCCTTTGATCTCCATCTCTAAAGCATCGTCATGATTTCCATCGTCACCGGCATGACACCATGATCTCCATCATCTTGATCTATATCAATGTGTCATCACATGGTCATCTCGCCAACTATTGCTATCGCATAGCGATAAAATAAAGCAATTATTTGGCGCTTGCATCTTATGCAATAAAGAGACAACCATAAGGCTTCTGCCAGTTGCCGATAACTTTAACAAAACATGATCATCTTATACAACAACTCATATCTCATCACGTCTGTCGGAGGTTGGGTGCGACATATGCCAAAGGATGGCTTATCATGGCGGGGGCGAGTAGAACGTCGCCGATGCCTGGGAACGAGATAAGGCGAAGACATGCACGCCGGCGAATCTTACCCAGCTTCAGGGCTCTCCGGGGAGATAATACCCCTACTGCTGCTCTACGGGGTCTCCGCGTGATCACTATGGTAAAGTGTTTACACAGTTGCTCCTTGAGCTGTTTCCTGGAGGTAGGAGAAGGCAAGGCTAGCTCTCCCCTTCCTATATGATCTGGTCTAGTGCTAATGGATTCCAACCCTTTGCATGGATGCCCTGGGGGGTTTATATAGGCCTACCCCCAGGGGTACAATGGTAATCCGGCTGGGCGCGGGCCCAGCCGTCAGTCCCTCTGGCCGCCGTCTTATCCGCCGACTCCTGGGGCCCGCCGACTGGTGGGCCCCGCTGACTGGCTTGTTGTGGGGCCGACAGGCCGCGTCCGCCGCGGGCGGGTCTTTGCCGGCTGCAGATTACTGTAGCTGTGCCTCTAATGATGCAGGCTCGGTCATGAGGTCGTGGCGACAGCCCCGCCGTCTGGCGGGCGATCACTGTGGCCACTACTTGTCATGTCTGATTAATGGCGCGTGGGGCCCGTGGGAGGGGCCGGCCGACTTTTGGTGGCCGACTCCCATCCGGGCCGACTGGTGGTGCTTTCACCGTCTTTCGTACGCCCGCCGACTGGTGGGACCCATCATCCCTAGGTCATACCAGCAGGCCGTCGTGGGCACAGGGCTCCGCCCCCTGGGGCTGATGTCAGGGCCGGCATGGCAACAGTGTCGCGCCGTGCGGAAATCTTCGCGGGTACAGCATACTGTAGCCACGCCTGCCCTTGGAAAAAGGGGTGGGAGTGGTCCTCACTGTGGCCACTCCCCGTCCCGTCCCTCTTTATAAGGGCATGGGGGTTGTTGGCGTCGCAGGCCAACTCCCCAAGGCTGGCTTCTCTGGAAGTCGCCGGTCAGGAGTCGTCTTATCCTGAAGTCATCCCTAGGACTCGGCCGCGAGTGAGCAGCCGGCCGCCTCGCTGCCGACTCTCAGAAGGCGGCTCTTCGTCCTAGGGCCTCGAGGGGCGCAGTCTGCCCCGATGTCTTGAAAGGTTCTGGGCCTGGGTTGGCCTACCCGTGGCCCATTACTCCGACAGTAGTCCCCGAAGCTGGTGAGGCTCCAAGGGCGACATGTCATGGAGCCTCAACAGTTTCTTCTTTCCGGCGGTCGGATCTGGGCTTCACTAGACATCTTCTGTCAAGCCGACTAGTAGGAGTCGGACTTGCTAAAGGCCAACTTGCCCCTAAAAAAGACTGAATGATGCGGCGGAGTTCAGGTGGCATGCCTGATAAGCTTCCGGGCCGCCACCCGTGGTTGACCTGTTGCGAGGCGCCACGTGGCAGAGCTAGTCTGATCGCCCATGCGCGCGACAGGACAGGCCTACAGGTGAGGCCCGCCACTACCGCGCCTTGGCATGCGAACGGATCCGTTGCGGCCGCACGGACGGTTGGGGTTCCTGCGCGGTTATTGCGCGTGGTAACTTCGTGTGGTAAATCATGGGGGTTGTGGAGTCCCGGGCGCAGTTAATCCCACGTCCGCCCCCTCGACTTCTCAGCCCACGAGCCTACAAGTAGGCGGGGGGAGGGGGCGGTGAAGTGCGCGCGCCCATTCTCCCCACTTCCTTTCACTCCTTCTTGCTTCTTCTTCTTCTTCTTGCCGCTGCTGCTCCGAACCATGCCGTGCCCGCAGCGATGAGCTCCTCCTCCGCCGCTGCGCCTCCTGCTATTTGCTCCGGAGTGTGGGACGGCTCTGAGGTTGATGACGACGACATCGAGATCCTCCGCCAGACACGGCGGCTGCCTGGCAGGGACTTAGTGCGGGTCCGCCTCGTGCCGGAGGGAGAGATATCGCCGGCGCCGGAGGAGGGCGAGCGGGTCATATTCTGCTCGCACCTCATGCGCGGCCTAGGACTGCCGGCGAGCGGCTTCTTCCGCTCCTTCTTGGAGTTCCACGGGCTCCAGCCGCACCACCTTACTCCGAACACAATGGTGCTGCTGGCTGCCTTCGCCACCCTGTGCGAAGGCTTCCTCGGCGTTCTCCCCACCATCGAGCTCTGGGGGGAGTTCTTCCAATCCAAGCTTGGCACACACGTTGCCGGCGTGCCGGCCCAATGCGGTGCATTCATCGCGATGCGGAGATCAGTGGCTGACAATCTGTTTCCCACCATCACACTTATTAAGTCGGTGAAGATGTGGCAGCGGTCATATTTTTATGTGAAGAACGTCGCCCCAGAAGGCGAATGGGTCAACCTGCCGGCTTACGAAGCCGGAGCGCCGGCTGGAAGGCTCCCCAGCTGGTCACACCGAGCCAGGATGTTGTCTCCCGCTGGTGTCGCCGCCGTCGCACGACTCCGAGTGCTGACGCAGTCGGAGGGCCTGACCAAGGCCGACTTGCTGGCCGCCTTCATGGCGCGCCAAGTCCTCCCACTCCAAGGCCGACCTCACCTGATCTGCCAGATGAGCAGTCATCGGGACCCGAGTCGGATGTGCTCCAAGGACATGCCTCACGTGGAGGTGGCGAACACGGTGAACTACATCGCGAACTGCGGTCTCTCGGTGGACTAGCGGTTCGGCAAGGAGCCGTATTCGCGCGCCAACCCCCCGCCTCTTGTAAGTCGTCTTCCTTCTTCTTCTGTTTCTTTTGCTGCCGAGTTCGACTTGTCAAGTCTGACCGTTTTTGTTTTGAATCAGAATCCTCTCGTCCCTCCCTCGGCCGGCACCGCGAGGCCGGCTCATCAGTTTGTCCCCGATCGGGCGGAGAGCGACGTCAACGATCCCGACTTGGGGGCGGCAGCCATGGAAGCCGACACCGAGGGAGGAGGAGGAGAGGCAGGCGGCTCCAGGCCTTCGACCACTTTCGCCGACTGGCCTGACGACGAGGTCGAGGGAGAAGTTGCCCCGCGTCACCAGCCAAAAGCCGCCCAGCCAAGCGCGAGTTCCTCCGCCGGATTGGACGCTCAAGGCGGTGCAAAGAAGTGTCGGGCCGGGCCGAGCACGCTTGGTGGCCGGTCGAAGAAGTTCAAGGGAGCGGCCGCCGCGACCAAGCGGGAAGAGGCGGCCGCGAAAGCCAACCGCTTCCGCAAGGAGGTGAGGAAGCCGCCGCTGGTCTCTGCATAAGTGCCTCTGTCCCTTATCTTTATTTTCTCTTTGTTAATCTTGTCTGAGTTTTTCATATGCTTTTCTCGCCTCAGGGCTCCCCTCACTCTTGAGAGGGTTGCCACCGCCTCTGTCATGGGGTTGGTGGAGACGTCTGCCACCACTTGGCGGATTGACCCCGCCGCCAACCTTCGGGAGGCGACGGAGCGGAACGCGCAGGAGAAGCATGAGGAGGACGAGGCCGGCCGCCCGGAGAAAGCGGAGGCCGAGAAGGCGAAGGCCTCCGCCCTGAAGAAGCTGGAGGCGGCCGAGGCCGCCATTGCGGCAAAGCAGCCGGCTAAGGAAGTCGTGCCCCGACGGTCGGTGGTGTTCGTCACCCCTTTGAACTCCGCGCCGCTGCCCCCGGAGTTCATGGGGCAGTCGGGGGAAGCCGGCGGCGAGTTCCCGATCGTGGAGAGAGGCGGAGGCGATGCCCCTGTGCCGGACGTGGTCGCGCCGCCACAGCCGCCCCTGCCACCATCTAGAAGCACGCCAGGCAAACAGCTGGCGGATCTGCCCTTGCCGCCGACTGAAGACGAGGCCGTGGCGAGGCTACTCCTTCAAGTCGGCTCGCCAACGCGCCGCTGTCTTGGGAAGAAGACTTCGGCGCCACGCCCCTTGGAGACCGGCACCGCCAGCTCGACGATTCCAGACGCCGAGGTGATGAGTGTCGCGCCCATTGGGTGGGTGCGAGGAGGCGGCACGGGCCCGCTGAACCAGCCGCTTCTGGATGTCCAGACGAAGCTGCGAGCCGAGAGCGACGCCATCCAGAACTGCATCAAGGCGCACCTGGCGTCGCGAGCAGCCATCTGGGTATGCTTTCTCCTTTGTCCCTGTTTTCTTGTTTCTCTCTATGGGGGCGCGCCAGCGCACCCACTAGGTGTAGTCCCCGAGTTCTGGGCCGGCTGCAGAGCAGGCGGTCCAGAACTCCAATTGGTAAGTTTCGGGTACTAACCTTTGTTCTGAAATACTTGTTGCAGGACTATCACAACCTCTGTGTCACCGCCTTCAACCTCAACATTGAAGAGCTGGGCAAGCGGACTGCCGACTTGTCGGAGAGCCGGAGTGAGTCCTTTTTCTTCTTTGCGGGGGCGCGTTGGCGCACCCGCGGGCTGTAGTCCCCGAGATTCGGGCCGACTGCTGAGCAGTCGGGCCAGATCTCCCCGGCGACCTTCTTCGTTGATGACTTAACGCCTTCTTTCTTCTTTCTCTTTAGAGGCCAACGCCGCTCTTCAACAGCAGCTGAGCGAAGCCAACTCCGCATTGCGTGCCAAGGGGGAGGAGTGCAGCAAGCTCGCCGCCAAGCGCGATCTGCTGGCCGCATAATTGGCGGAGTAGAAGGAGCTGCTTACGAAGACACAGAAGGAGGCGGAACAGGCGGAAGCCACCCTCCTGGCCGAGTTCGCGAGCGAGCGCTCCTCCTGGACCGACAAGGAGGCAATGCTGGTCTCTGGCTTCCATGAGATCGAGGACCTTGTCGACGTTGAGCTTTTTTGCTTTCCTTCTTCGAGCCGCTGATTATAGGTCGAGCCGACTCCTGGTTTTTTTTGACTTGTTCTTCATTCTTTCCGTCTTGGCAGACTTCTTCCCTGGCCACTTGCAGGCCACCATTCAAGCTATCGAGGCCGACCGTGAGGAGCGGAGGGCGGGTGGCACGGAGATCACCGCTGATGCCCCTCGGACTCTTGATGAGCATATTCTTAGCATTGAGGCTCGCCTGCGGCCGGCCCACCTGATGCTGCGCCGGCTTCAACGTGTCGGCGCCCAAGCGATCGCCGCCCTGTGGCCAGACGTGCAGGCTCCGTGCACCCCTAGTCGGACTGCCGACTGGCTGGAGGTCACAGATGGCCGTCTTGAGGCCTGGAAGGGTTCCTCGGCCCGGGCCGGAGCACGCCGAGCCTTGGAATTCGTCAAGGCGTGGTATCCGGGGCTGGACCTAGACCGGCTGGCCACACTCCGGTCAGAGGCCCAGCCGGAGCTGGCAGCCGTGGAAGATGCCCTTGTCAAGCATGCGGCAGTGATCACCGAGTACACCGACACCAGCATCTTTGTCCCCGAGCGGGCTGAAGATGGCGAGGAGGTGCCGCCGGAGTGGTTTGGGCTGAACCCCGACTACGGCGAGGACTCGGCAGAGGTGATCGGCTCCAGCGTCGAGGAGGGAGACGAGGCGGAGGACGGGAGCAAGACGGAGGCACCGGAAGACGGAGCGGACGGCCAGCCTCAGCTCGACCGCGCCTCCAGCAACGAGCCGTGCCCGCCCGAGCCGACTACTGCCGAAGGTGATCAAGCCGAGACCGCCCAGCCGGCCGCCCCAACGTCCAACACCGCCGTCTCCTCCGATCCTCCAAACCCGTCTGCCGCCCCCTAGTCTGACACCTTGTCTTTGTTTTATCTGTTCTAATAGTTTTTGAAGAACTTGTTAATTTGCACAATTCCACCCATGGGGTGTATTTTGAAATTCTGCTCGAAGATTCGGCCAAGGGCCTTTGTTATGTAAATATTCATCCGACTTCTATCCTTCTTGCTCATTGTTCTTTTGGCTTTTTCCTTTGTCGTCTTCCCTCAGTTGCCGTCTTTGTCAGTCAGACAGCCGCTCCGTGGACTGTTGCTGGATCAAATTCTTGGTCACTTTGGGAAGGCAAGTACTTAGCTGTTTTTAGGGTTGTTTAACAAGTCGGATAGAAGGCGGCAAGCCAACTATTCAAGAGTCGGTTTGCGAAAAAAGGCTGGAAGCCGGCCTTAAGCTATGTTTGTGCTTTGAGTCCTTAGCCATTTTTCATGTGGATGCCCATTCTTCCTTACTCCTGCCCACCAGACAGTCACTCTGCGAGCTGTGGCTTCTGGCAGGAGACGGTTTAGACGCCACACACTACTTGTCCGGCTGCAGGAAGCATTTCATAGCGCAGGTCGGCAAGTCCCCGAGCCGACTAGTCGAACCCAATGCCAAACGGCATATCAAAGAGTAATATACTCGAAGGCATATTTCTTATCATATAGATAAAAGAGGGCAGTCCCCGAGCTCTTCTCAGGGGGCCCGAAATCTTGGTACTTTTAATAAAAAGGTAGCGTGATACATACTGTGTTTAACTGTAAAAATTTCAGAGGAGATTTGCATTCCATGGCCGCTCTGTCTCTTTGTCGGAGCCGTCCCTCTTGCGTGCTCGGGGCTTCTGAGCGTCGATCGGGTAGTAGGAGTCGTTACCCAGCACTTTGCTGATGATGAAGGGGCCTTCCCAAGGTGCCGAAAGCTTGTGCTGGCCGGTTGTTCGCTGGATTAATCGGAGCATGAGGTCGCCATCCTGGAAAGATCTCGGCCTGACCTTCCTGTTGTAGTATCTGCGCAGGCTCTGCTGGTAGATGCTGGACCGGCTGAGTGACAACAGCCGGCCCTCTTCCAGCAGGTCGACACCGTCTTGTCGTGCTTCTTCTGCTTCTTCCTTGGTGTACATGGTGACTCGCGGGGAATCGAACTCTATGTCCGTTGGGATGACAGCTTCAGCACCGTAGACGAGGAAGAAAGGCATGAAGCCAGTTGACTTGTTTGGAGTCGTGCACAGACACCAGAGGACGACTGACAACTCGTCGAGCCAGCAGCCAGCCGAGCGCTCCAGAGGCTTGATCAGTCGGGGCTTGATGCCGGACAGGATGAGGCCGTTTGCTCGCTCCACCTGGCCGTTTGACTGTGGATGGGCGACGGATGCTAGGTCCAGTCGGATGCCCTGTGTCGCACAGAAAATGGGCCAAGGCGCCTTTGGCAAAATTCATGCCGTTGTCGGTGATGATGCTGTGTGGTATGCCGTACCGAATTGTGATGTCGGAGATGAAAGTCACGGCAGTTGGACCGTTCAGTTTCTTGATTGGCTTCGCTTCTATCCACTTGGTGAACTTGTCCACTACGACAAGTGAGTTAAGCCGCCTCGTGCCGTCTTGAATGGTCCCACCATGTCTAGACCCCAAACTGCGAAAGGCCAGGCAATGGGGATGGTCTTGAGTGCAGAAGCCGGCTGATGCGGCTTGGAGCGGAACTTCTGGCACCCTTTGCATTTTTGGACCAATTCCTTGGCCTCTTCTAAGGCCGTTGGCCAAAAGAAACTGTGTCAGAAAGCTTTGGCGACGAGTGCTCTTGAAGCCGCATGGTGGTCCCACTCGCCTTGATGAATGTCTTTGAGAATTGCTTGGCCTTGCTCTAGCTCTACATAGCGCTGGTAGACACCAGTGACGCTGCGCCTGACCAGCTCTCTGTTGACTATGGTGTACGCTGCCGCTCGGCGTTGTACTTGCTGAGCTAAGGTCTCATCAGTCGGCAACTCTTTGCTCACCAGAAATTTGAGGATGGGCTGAGCCCATGAGGGTGCTGCTATTTCTTCGATTGCCAGAACTGCGACTTGGACGAGGGCGGCTGGGCTGGGAGGCGGCGGGTTGGAGTCAACAACCGCTTGCTGGATTAATGAAGTCCCTGGGCCGACTGGCGCGGCTCTTGGGCCGAGTTCTGGAGTCTTCGGGCCGGCCGCCGCAATCCTCGGGCCGGGTTCTGCAGTCCCTGGGCCGGCCTCAACTGTGGCGGCTTTGAAGCCATCTGCCAAAATCCCCGTACCATCTGCCGAGGCTCTGGAGTCGGATCTGACTTCTTCGAGAGGGGCTGGCACAAAGATGGAGTCTGATTCTGGTGAAGGCTTGATAGACGGCTTGAGAAGGCGTTGACGGGCGACGCCGGATGGTATTTCTTGGCGGGTAGAGCCGATTCGTGCCAAGGCGTCTGCTTGGTCGTTGTCGTTTCTTGGCACATGGAGGAACTCGCACCCCTCGAAATATCCACTGAGTTGCTGCACGAGGAAACAGTAACTCGCCATGTTTGCATCTTTGGCGTCCCAGTCGCCAGACGACTGCTGGACCACTAAGTCCGAGCCGCCATAACACAGGATCTGGCGAATGCCAAGTTCTTTGGCAAGCCGGAGCCCATGAATGAGCGCCTCGTACTCGGCGACGTTGTTGGAGGCGAAAAAATGGATTTGCAGTGCGTATTTGAGCTTGTCGCCTTTAGGAGAAGTGAGGAGAATGCCGGCTCCCAAGCCGGTGCACATCTTGGAGCCGTCGAAATGCATCCGCCAATGTGTGGAGTCGGGCGCTGGAGGTAGGTACTGGGTCTCGGCCCAATCGACGAGAAAGTTGGCCAGTGCTTGTGACTTGATGGTGGTGCTGGGCTAGTGGTGGATGGTGTAGGGAGCCAGCTCTATGGCCCACTTGGCCACTCGGCCAGAAGCATCTCGGCTTCCGATGATCTCGGCAAGTGGGGCCGTGCAGACCACAGTGATTGGATGCTCTTGGAAGTAAGGCTTCAATTTCTTGGCGGCAAAGTGCACGCCATAGCACATCTTCTGGTAGTGGGGGTAGTTCTGCTTGGAGGCCGACAGTACTTCGCTCAGGTAATATACCGGTCTTTGGACAGGTAGTGCCTTGCCTTCCTCCTTGCGTTCCACTACAATGACTGTGCTGACTACCCGGCTGGTGGCGGCGATGTACAGGAGCATAGGTTCCTTAGGAGTCGGAGCCGCCAGAACGGGTGGAGTAGTCAGCATCTTCTTCAACTGAAGAAAAGCTTCGTCCGCCTTGTGGTTCCACTCGAAAAAAGTGGTCTTCTTCATGAGCTGGTATAAGGGGAGAGCTTTCTCGCCAAGCCGACTAATGAATCGGCTGATGGACGCCAAGCAGTCGATGAACTTTTGCACGTCCAGCAGTCGGCTGGGTACCTCCATCCTCTCAATGGCCTTGATCTTTACAGGGTTGCACTCTATGCCGCGTTCAGAGACCAAGAAGCCAAGGAGTTGGCCGGCTGGTACTCCGAAGACGCACTTCTCAGGGTTGAGCTTGATCTGGAATCGGCGCAGGTTCTCAAAGGTCTCCTTGAGGTCTTCCAGTAGTGTTCCACGCTTTTCCGTCTTCACCACCACATCGTCCATGTAGACGTGGGCGTTTCTGGCGAGTTGCTTGAGGAGGCACTTCTGCATGCAACGCTGAAAGGTGGCACCGGCATTCCTCAAGCCGAATGTCATAGTGAGGTAGCAGAAGGCTCCAAATGGTGTGATGAAGGCGGTCTTCAGTCTGTCAGCCGGGTTCAGCTTGATCTGGTGATATCCTGAATATGCGTCCAAAAAGCTCAACAGATCGCATCCGGCAGTGGAGTCTATTACCTGATCAATTCTTGGTAGAGCAAACGGGTCCTTGGGGCAAGCCTTGTTCAGGCTTGTGTAGTCAATACACATTCGCCACTGCTTGTTCTTCTTCAGTACCAGGACCGGGTTGGCTAGCCATTCTGGAAAGAATACTTCCATAATGAAGCCGGCTGCTAGGAGTCGGGCTATCTCTTCTCCGACAACTCTTCTCTTTTCTTCTGACAGGCCGCGCAAGGGCTGCCTGACCGGCTTTGCATCAGATCAGACATGTAACTTGTGCTCGGCGAATTCCGTCGGTACACCTGGCATGTCTTTGAGGGACCATGCGAAGATGTCCCGATTCTCACGGAGGAAATCGACGAGCTCGCCTTCCTATTTGCTGTCGAGGTTTGCGCCTACGACAGCGTACCTCTCTGGGTGCTCCGGATCCAAGGGTATCTTCTTTGTCTCCTTGGCCGGCTTGAACGAACCCTCAGCCTTCGACTCCTTTGGGTTAGGCGACACCTCTAGCTGCTTGCCGGCCATCGCCACAACCCGGTCAAGGAGCCGCTTCTCGGCTGCGATCACCAGGGACTCGGCCAGCCGACTACTCTCAGCCGCACATGCAAACGACTTCCGGTAGTCGCAGGCTACGATCAAAATCCCCCTGGAACTAGGCATCTTCATTTTGAGGTAGGCGTAGTGGGGGACCGCCATGAACTTGGCCAGGGCGGGCCGGCCAAGTAGTGCATGGTATGGGCTCTTGAGGTCCACCACCTCGAACCAAACTGACTCTCGGTGGAAGTGATCTTTGTCTCCAAAGAGGACGTCCATCAGGATCTTGCCGATTGGTGAGCAGGAAATCCCAGGAACAATGCCGTGGAACACAGTCCGGCTGTTCTGAAGCTGTCTTTGCTTGATTCCTAATTTCTCCATGGTGTCCTTGTACAGGATGTTGATGTTGCTGCCTCCGTCTATCAGAACTCGCGAGAAACGAGAAGCTCGTCTATCCGTGGCAAAGGTGGCATCCAAGACCAAGGCATAAGAGCCCGGACTCGGCATCACCTCTGGGTGATCAGCCCTGCTCCAGCTGATAGGCTTCTCGGACCAGTGCATGAACTCTGGCGTCTCTGATGCTACTGCATTCACCTCTTGTCGCTGCAGCCGCTTGCTGCGTCAATCATCAGCCATGCTGGTAAATATCACGTAGGCTCCATGCTCTTCGGGGTACTCGTCTTGTACTGCGCCGATTGGCCTGACAGCCGGCTGCTGGGGCGAAGGCGGAGGCTGCTGCCCAGCAAGCGGGGGAGGTAGGAGGCCGTCTCCTTTGGCGATCCTGGTGAGCCAGTGGCACTTCCGGGTGGTGTGATTCGACGGCTTCGCGCCGCTATGGAACTTGCAAGGACCATCCAGAGTCTGCTCGTATGAGAAAGCCGGCAACCAGTTGGGCTTGCCACCTTTCTGTCGCTTGGGTGGAGGCTACCCACCCGACTGTTGGCCTTCAACCGTCGCGACCTGCCGGCTGCTGGAAGCCGGCTGTGGGGCCTTGCGCTTGTGGTTGTTCTGCTGTTGCCGCCGACTGGCGTCTCCTGCCGGAGTTCTTGGAGCCTGAGGGGCCACTTTGCCAGTTGCGCTAACTTGAATCTCCGCCTTCATGGAGGAGTCGGACGTGGCATACTTGTCTGCTATGATCAGCAGCTCGTCGAGGGTTTCTGGCTCGTCACAGAGGAGCTTGTGCTTGAGGAGGGTGCCTTCTCTGCACCCGGTGGTGAAATATTTGATAGCCTGCACCTCGTGCATGCCCTCGCAGGAGTTCCGAAGCTCGGCCCAACGCGTGAGGTAGTCGCGGGTCGACTCGTTGGGGCCTTGCATGCACATGGAAAGCTGACGAGGCTTGGGAGGACGCTTGTACGTGCTTGTGAAGTTGCGGACGAATGCTTCGGTGAAGTCGACCCAGCTGTCGATGCTGCGGGGCTTCAGGCTGTTCAGCCATGTTCGGGCCGTGCCCTGGAGCATGAGCGGAACGTATTTTATGGCGACACGCTTGTTGCCGTTCGCTATGTTGACAGCCATGGAGTAGTCAACCAGCCAGTCCTCCGGCTTCACGGAGCCGGTGTACTTGGGCGTGTCTCTTGGGAGCGTGAACCCTTTGGGAAAGGGATCGTCTCGAATGCGGGGCCCGAAACAAGGCGAACCCAACTCGTCTTCTTCTTCCAGCGCCAGGGATCGGTGAAGTCGATCAATCCGGTGGCGGGCGTTGTTTTCCCCGACTCCCTCTCGGCGGCCAAGGCGGTCGTCGAGAGTCGGATGGTCAACAGGCGGCGGGGAGACTCGCCTTTTCTTACGAGGAGGAGGAGGCGGACAGTCGTACCGTCATTCTACTGCTCTCTGGCGGCCGTCTTGGTCGCGCTCTATGGTAATGTGAGTCCGTCTGTGGCTGACAGTCGGATCCTTGTCTTTCCTTCCTCGGGCACCGCCAGTCGGCGTCCGAGACGTCGCACCTTGATCTCGGCGAAGGTCGTCGTTTTGCCGCTGCGGCGCCTCCGTGCGGCAGCCGGCCTTGTTCGGTGCGGCAGCCGCGTCGAGGAGCCGCTGGACTCGCTCCATCATCAGGTGGTGCTCTTCGCCCTCGAAGTTTTCCAGCTCATCCGCCGCCGCCTGGGCGGCTCGAATGTTCTCCGCAGGCATGGCGTACATAGGGAGACTTGCCCCGAACAGGTTGGCGATGGCCACGCCGCGCTGCTGGACCATGCCAAGGCGGCTGGGTCCAGCTGGGGCCGGCGAGCCACCAACAGCGTGATCTATCTCACGCTGGTAGGCTTCTGACAAGCATCTCATGCTAGCCAGCTTCTTCGCGCCTTCGACGAGCTGAAGGCGGCGCGCCTCCAACGTCTCCGCGTCAGCGCCTTCCGAAATGGGTGCAATCAGGTCTTGTAGTGCCGCGCCAAGTGGGTCATGCGCTCCTCCACCGGGAGGCTCGTCATGACCGATGAGGATCACCTCGGTGACGGTGCTTCCGTCGCTCTCTGTGCGAGGGAGAGGTTCGTCGTAGACCACCACGTTGGTGGGGAATGCGTCGAGCGACGCGGTGTCGGAGTCGACCAGCATCGGGTCGGTGGAACCTACAGACTCCAAGTCCACGGCAGGCTCGCCGGCGACGTGGAGTTGGTCGAGGAGGCCCGCGAGGAGGCTCTCGGGGCCGCCCGTGCCTGCGTTGGATGCAGGTTCATCGGAGAGGCGAACCTCACTGACAAGTTCGATGAGGCAGCTGGCTGCGCAGGCGATCTCAACGCCGTGCAGCGTGTCAGCACAAACTCTGTCTGGCGTGCCTGGCTGGCTGCGCTCGCCAGGGAGGAAAAGGGTTCCCGTCCAGAGCAGGTCTCCAGACGACGGTGCACCGTGCCCCATGGTGGGCGCCAAATGTTGGGGGTTGGGTGCGACATATGCCAAAGGATGGCTTATCATGGTGGGGGAGAGTAGAACGTCGCCGGTGCCTGGAAACGGGATAAGGCGAAGACATGCACGCCAGCGAATCTTACCCGGCTTCAGGGCTCTCCGGGGAGATAATACCCCTGCTGCTGCTCTACGGGGTCTCCGCATGATCACTATGGTAACGTGTTTACACAGTTGCTCCTTGAGCTGTTTCCTGGAGGTAGGAGAAGGCAAGGCTAGCTCTCCCCTTCCTATATGATCTGGTCTAGTGCTAATGGATTCCAACCCTTTGCATGGATGCCCTGGGGGGTTTATATAGGCCTACCACCAGGGGTACAATGGTAATCCGGCTGGGCGCGGGCCCAGCCGTCAGTCCCTCTGGCCGCCGTCTTATCCGCTGACTCCTGGGGCCCGCCGACTAGTGGGCCCCGCCGACTGGCTTGGTGTGGGGCCGACAGGCCGCGTCCGCCGCGGGCGGGTCTTTGCCGGCTGCAGATTACTGTAGCCGTGCCTCTAATGACGCAGGCTCGGTCATGAGGTCGTGGCGACAGCCCCGCCGTCTGGCGGGCGATCACTGTGGCCACTACTTGTCGTGTCTGATTAATGGCGCGTGGGACCCGTGGGAGGGGCCGACCGACTTCTGATGGCCGACTCCCATCTGGGCCGACTGGTGGTGCTTTCGCCGTCTTTCATACGCTCGCCGACTGGTGGGACCCATCATACCTGGGTCGTACCAGCAGGCCGTCGTGGGCACAGGGCTCCGCCCCCTGGGGCTGATGTCAGGGCCAGCATGGCAACAGTGTCGCGCCGCGCGGAAATCTTCGTGGGTACGGCGTACTGTAGCCCCGCCTGCCCTTGGAAAAAGGGGTGTGAGTGGTCCTCACTGTGGCCACTCCCCGTCCCGTCCCTCTTTATGAGGGCATGGGGGTTGTTGGCGTCGCGGGCCGACTCCCCAAGGCTGGCTTCTCTGGAAGTCGCCGGTCAGGAGTCGGCTTATCCTGAAGTCGTCCCTGGGACTCGGCCGCGAGTGAGCAGCCGGCCGCGTCGCCGTCGACTCTCAGAAGGCGGCTCTTCGTCTTGGGGCCTCGAGGGGCGCAGTCTGCCCCGATGTCTTGAAAGGTTCTAGGCCTGGGTTGGCCTACCCGTGGCCCATTACTCCGACAACGTCTTGACCATATCACATCACAACATGCCCTGTAAAAACAAGTTAGGCGTCCTCTACTTTGTTGTTGCAAGTTTTACGTGGCTGCTACGGGCTGAGCAAGAACCATTCTTACCTACGCATCAAAACCACAGCGATAGTTTGTCAAGTTAGTGTTGTTTTAACCTTCTCAAGGACCGGGCGTAGCCACACTCGGTTCAACTAAAGTTGGAGAAACTGACACCCGCTAGTCACCTGTGGGCATAGCACGGCGGTAAAACCAGTCTCGCATAAGCGTACGCGTAATGTCGGTCCAGGCCGCTTCATCCAACAATACCGCCGAACCAAAGTGTGACATGTTGGTAAGCAGTATGACTTATATCGCCCACAACTCACTTGTGTTCTACTCGTGCATATTACATAAACGCATAAAACCTGGCTCGGATGCCACTGTTAGGGAACGTAGTAATTTCAAAAATTCCTACGCACACGCAAGATCATGGTGATGCATGATACGTCCATTTTGCATCATGCTTTTATATCAATATTTATCGCATTATGGACTGTTATTTCACTTTATGTCACAATACTTATGGCTATTCTCTCTTATTTTACAAGGTTTACTTTAGGAGGGAGAATGCCGGCAGCTGGAATTCTGGGCTGGAAAAGGAGCAAATATTAGAGACCTATTATGCGCAACTCCAAAAGTCCTGAAACCGGAACATCTTAAAATAAACAAAGAAAAATACATGCCAAAGATGAAGGCCAGGGGCCCCACACCCTGCTCACGAGGGTGGGGGCGCCCCCCCTAGGGCGCGCCCCCTACCTCGTGGGCCCCCTGGTGGCTCTCCGACGTCCATCTTCTCATATATGAAGTCTTTCGATGAGAAATAAATAAGAAGGAACTTTTCGGGACGAGACTCCGCCGCCACGAGGCGGAACCTTGGCGGATCCAATCTAAAGCTCCGGCAGAGCTGTTCTGCCAGGGAAACTTCCCTCCGGGAGGGGGAAATCATCACCATCGTCATCACCAACGCTCCTCTCATCGGGAGAGGGCAATCTCCATCAACATCTTCACCAGCACCATCTCATCTCCAAACCCTAGTTCATCTCTTGTATCCAATTCTTGTCTGAAAGTCCGAAATTGGTGCTAGTAGGTTGCTAGTAGTGTTGATTACTCCTTGTAGTTGATGCTAGTTGGTTTATTTGGTGAAAGATCATATGTTCAGATCCTATATGCATATTATTACCCCACTGATTATGAACATTAATATGTTTTGTGAGTAATTACGTTCGTTCCTGAGGACAAGGGAGAAGTCTTGCTATTAGTAGTCATGTGAATTTGGTATTCGTTTGATATTTTGATAAGATGTATGTTGTCTAGCCTCTAGTGGTGTTATGTGAACATCGACTACATAACACTTCACCATCATTTGGGCCCAGAGGAAGGCATTGGGAAGTAATAAGTAGATGACGGGTTGCTAGAGTGACAGAAGCTTAAACCCTAGTTTATGTGTTGCTTCGTAAGGGGCTGATTTGGATCCATATGTTTCATGCTATGGTTAGGTTTACCTTAATACTTTTGTTTTAGTTGCAGATGCTTGCAATAGAGGTTAATCATAAGTGGGATGCTTGTCCAAGTAAGGAAAGTACCCAAGCACCGGTCCACCCACATATCAAATTATCAAAGTATCGAACGTGAATCATATGAATGTGATGAAAACTAGCATGACGATATTCCCATGTGTACTCGGGAGCGCTTTTCCTATTATAAGAGTTTGTTCCGGCTTGTCCTTTGCTACAAAAGGATTGGGCCATCTTGGTGCACTTTATTTACTTTTGTTACTTGTTGCTCGTTACAATTTATCCTATCACAAAACCATCTGTTACCACGTATTTCAGTACTTGCAGAGAATACCTTGCTGAAAACCGCTTATCATTTCCTTTTGATCCTCGTTGGGTTCGACACTCTTACTTATCGAAAGGACTATGATAGATCCCCTGTACTTGTGGGTCATCAAGACTCTTTTTTGGCGCCGTTGCTGGGGAGTGTAGCGCCTTTGGTAGGTGGAATTTGGTAAGGAAATATTTATATAGTGTGCTGAAATTTACTGTCACTTGTTACTATGGAAAGTAATTCTCTGAGGGGCTTGTTCGGGGTATCTTCACCCCGTCCAGTAGAGCAAAGAGTTGCTCCTCAACCTACTGAACCTATTGAAAATGAAACTCCTTTTAAATTTCCTTCGGGTATGATGGAAAAACTGCGAGCTAACCCTTTTACAGGAGATGGAACAAAGCATCCTGATTAGCACTTAATATATGTGGATGAAGTTTGTGGATTATTTAAGCTTGCAGGTATACCCGATGATGTTGCTAAGAAGAAGGTCTTCCCTTTATCTTTGAAGGGAGACGCATTGATATGTTATAGGCTATGTGATGATATGAGATCATGGGACTATAAAAGATTGAAGTTGGAATTTCATCAAAAGTATTACCCTATGCATCTTGTTCATCGTGATCGCAATTATATATATAATTTCTGGCCTCGCGAAGGAGAAAGCATCACTCAAGCTTGGGGGAGGCTTAAATCAATGTTATATTCATGCCCCAATCATGAGCTCTCAAGAGAAATGATTATTCAAATTTTATATGCTCGGCTTTCTGATAACAATCGCACCATGCTCGATACTTCTTGTGCTGGCTCTTTTATGATGAAGACTATTGAATTGAGATGGAATTTATTGGATAGAATTAAATGTAACTCTGAATATTGGGACCTCGACGAAGGTAAGGAGTCAGGTATGAGACCTAAATTTGATTGTGTTAAATCTTTTATGGACACCGATATTTTTCGTAAGTTTAGCACTAAATATGGACTTGACTCTGAGATAGTAGCCTCTTTTTGTGAATCCTTTGCTACTTATGTTGATCTCCCTAAGGAGAAGTTGTTTAAATATAATCCTCCCATAGAAGTAAAAGTAGTTGCACCTATTAAAGTTGAAGAAAAGACTGTCACTTATAATGATCCTATTGTTCCTACTTCTTATATTGAGAAACCACCTTTCCCTGTTAGAATAAAGGATCATGCTAAAGCTTCAACTGTTGTTCATAAAAGCAATATTAGAACTTATACACCTCCTGAGCAAGTTAAAGTAGAACCTAATATTGCTATTGTTAAAGATCTCTTGTCTGATAATATAGATGGGCATGTTATTCAGTTCGAAGGTGAAACTGCTAGAATTGCTAAACCTTGTGATAAAGATAAACATAGACATGTGGAAGGCGTGCCTATTATTTCTGTTAAAATAGGAAATCATTGTTATCATGGCTTATGTGATATGGGTGCTAGTGCTAGTGTAATACCTATTGACTTATACAAAGAAATTAAGAATGAAATTGCACCTGTTGAGTTAGAAGGTATTGATGTCACAATTAAACTTGCCAATAGAGATACTATTTCACCAATTGGAATTGTTAGAGATGTTGAAGTCTTGTGCGGGAAAACTAAATATCCTGCTGATTTTCTTGTTCTTGGTTCCCCACAAGATAGTTTTTGTCCCATTATATTTGGTAGACCCTTCTTAAATACTTTCAATGCTACCATAGATTGCACAAAGAATGTTGTTACTATTGGCTTGGATGATATGGTTCATGAGTTTAATTTCTCTAAATTTAGTAAACAACATCGTGAGGAATAATTACCTAGTAAGGATGAAATTATTGGTCTTTCTTCTATTGCCGTACCTCCTAGTGATCCTTTAGAACACTATTTGCTAGACCATGAAAATGATATGTTCATGAATGAAAGAAGGGAAATAGATGAAGTATTCTTTAAACAGGAACCTATTCTGCAACACAATTTGCCTGTTGAAATTTTAGGGGATCCTCCTCCACCCAAGGGAGATCCCGTGTTTGAGCTTAAACCTTTGCCTAATAATCTTAAATATGCTTATCTTGATGAAAAAAAGATATATCCTATTATTATTAGTGCTAACCTTTCTGAGCATGAAGAAGAAAGATTATTGAAAACTCTGAAGAAGCATCGTGCTGATATTGGATATACTCTTGATGATCTTAAGGGCATTAGTCCCACTCTATGTCAACATAAAATAAATTTGGAAGCAGATGCCAAACCAGTTCGTGATCCTCAACGACCTCTGAATCCTAAAATGAAAGAAGTGGTATGAAAAGAAATACTAAAGCTTCTGGAGGCAGGTATAATCTATCCCGTTGCTGATAGTGAGTGGGTAAGTCATGTCCATTGTGTCCCTAAGAAGGGAGGTATTACTGTTGTTCCTAATGATAAAGATGAATTGATTCCACAAAGAATTATCACAGGTTATAGGATGGTAATTGATTTCCGCAAATTAAATAAAGCTACTAAGAAAGATCATTACCCCTTACCTTTTATTGATCAAATGCTAGAAAGATTATCCAAACATACACACTATTGCTTTCTAGATGGTTATTCTGGTTTCTCTCAAATACCTGTGTCGGCTAGAGATCAATCAAAGACTACTTTTACATGCCCTTTTGGTACTTTTGCTTATAGACGTATGCCTTTTGGTTTATGTAATACACCTGGTACCTTTCAAAGAAGCATGATGGCTATATTCTCTGACTTTTGTGAAAAGATTTGTGAGGTTTTCATGGACGACTTTTCCGCCTATGGTTCCTATTTTGATGATTGCTTGAGCAATCTTGATCGAGTTTTGCAGAGATGTGAAGAAACTAATCTTGTCTTGAATTGGGAAAAGTGCCACTTTATGGTTAATGAAGGTATTGTCTTGGGGCATAAAGTTTCTGAAAGAGGTATTGAAATTGATAAAGCCAAGGTTGATGCTATTGAAAAGATGCCATGTCCGAAGGACATCAAAGGTATAAGAAGTTTCCTTGGTCACGCCGGATTTTATAGGAGGTTCATTAAGGACTTCTCAAAAAATTCTCGGCCTCTGAATAATTTATTGTAAAAAGATATACCATTTGTCTTTGATAATGATTGTGTAGAAGCATTTGAAATAATTAAGAAAGCATTAGTCACTGCACCTGTTGTTCAGCCACCTGATTGGAACCTACCCTTTGAAATTATGTGTGATGCTAGTGATTATGCTGTAGGTGTTGTTCTAGGGCAAAGAGTTGATAAGAAATTAAATGTTATTCATTATGCTAGTAAGACTCTAGACAATGCTCAAAGAAATTATGCTACTACTGAAAAAGAGCTTTTAGCAGTTGTATTTGCTTGTGATAAGTTCAGATCTTATATTGCTGATTCTAAAGTAACTATTCAAACTGATCATGCTGCTATTAAATACCTTATAGAAAATAAACATGCTAAGCCTAGACTTATTAGATGGGTTCTCTTGCTACAAGAATTTGATTTGCATATTGTTGATAGAAAGGGAGCTGAGAACCCCGTTGCAGACAACTTGTCTAGGTTAGAAAATATTCTTGATGACCCACTACCTATTAATGATAGCTTTCCTAATGAACAATTAAATGTTATAAGTACTTCTCGTAGTACTCCATGGTATGCTGATTATGCTAATTATATTGTTGCTAAGTTTATACCACCTAGCTTCACATACCAGCAAAAGAAAAAGTTTTTCTATGATTTAAGACATTACTTTTGGGATGACCCACATCTTTATAAAGGAGTAGATGGTGTTATTAGACGTTGTGTACCTGAGCATGAACAGGAACAGATCCTACGCAAGTGTCACTCCAAGTCTTATGGAGGACACCACGCTGGAGATTGAACTGCACATAAGGTATTGCAATCTGGTTTTTATTGGCCTACTCTCTTCAAGGATGCCCGTAAGTTTGTCTTGTCTTGTGATGAATGTCAAAGAATTGGTAATATTAGTAGACGTCAAGAAATGCCTATGAATTATTCACTTGTTATTGAACCGTTTGATGTTTGGGGCTTTGATTATATGGGACCTTTTCCTGACTCTAATGGATACACACATATTTTAGTTGCTCTTGATTACGTTACTAAGTGGATCGAAGCTATTCCAACTAGTAGTGCTGATCATAACACTTCTATTAAAATGCTTAAGGAAGTTATTTTCCCGAGGTTTGGAGTCCCTAGATATTTAATGATTGATGGTGGTTCACACTTTATTCATGGTGCCTTCCGTAAAATGCTTGCTAAATATGATGTTAATCATAGAATTGCATGTCCTTATCACCCACAGTCTAGTGGTCAAGTAGAGTTGAGCAATAGAGAGCTCAAATTAATTTTGCAAAAGACTATTAATAGGTCTAGAAAGAATTGGTCCAAAAAACTTGATGATGCATTGTGGGCTTATAGAACTGCATACAAAAATCCTATGGGTATGTCTCCGTATAAAATGGTTTATGGAAAAGCATGTCACTTACCTCTCGAACTAGAACATAAGGCATATTGGGCTATTAAAGAGCTTAACTATGATTTTAAACTTGCCGGTGAGAAGAGGTTATTTGATATTAGCTCACTTGATGAATGGAGAACCCAAGCTTATGAAAATGCCAAGTTGTTTAAAGAAAAAGTTAAAAGATGGCATGACAAAAGGATACAAAAGCATGAATTTAATGTAGGTGATTATGTATTGCTATACAACTCTCGTTTAAGATTTTTTGCAGGAAAACTTCTCTCTAAATGGGAAGGCCCCTATGCTATCGAAGAGGTCTATCGTTTCGGTGCCATAAAAATCAACAACTTCGAGGGCACAAATCCGAAAGTGGTAAACGGTCAAAGAATCAAACATTATATCTCAGGTAATCCCATAAATGTTGAAACCAATATTATTGAAACCATAACCCCGGAGGAATACATAAGAGACACTTTCCGGAACGTTTCAGACTCCGAAAAGGAATAGGTATGTGGTACGGTAAGTAAACCGACTCCAAAACAATTTTTAAGGCAATATTTCTCCGTTTTGGAATATTTAGAAAAATAGAAAAATAAGTAGCAGTCCGGGAAGGACACGAGGGCTCCACGAGGGTGGTGGGCGCGCCCTACCCCCTGGGCGCGCCCCCTACCTCGTGAGCACCTTGTGTGCCTTCCGGACTCCGTTTTCTTGCACGTTACGTATTTTGGTTGGTAAAAATTCATTATATATTCTCCCGAAGGTTTTGACTCTCGTATCACGCAAACCTCCTCTGTTCTTGTTTCGAGCTGTTTTCTGTCAGGGTTTTCCATGCTAGGCATCATGTCGTCTCCCTCCTCCAACAATGGTGACAACGATGCTTGGCTAATGAAGATAGATCTGAAGAGGGAAGAACCCATGAGTGTCAACAAGGATGAAAGGATCAAGAAGGTCGCGGAGGATCAAGCTCCAGCAGCAAAAGACACCCTCCAACTTGATCATAACCTTCTTACCCCAACCGAGATCGAAGATTTCAAGATGATTGAGTTAGCTCGTATACAAAACAAGTATCTCACACAAGAAAATATTTTATTGAAGGAGCATATTGTTGCACTCAAGGGCATTATTCGCAAACTGGAGGACCTCTTACGCTCGATGTGCGATTATCCATCACCACCACCTTCTTCACCAACCAAGGAGATATAATCACATGGGTATGGGCACTCCCCTTGGCAATTGCCAAGCTTGGGGGAGGTGCCCCAGTATCGTATCACAATCACAACTCCTATCTTTACCGTTTTTCTTACTCCGATCGTATTAGTAATATCTTGATCTAGTAGAATAAAGTTTATGGCATGATCTAGTTTTGAGTTTGCTTTATGATCTCCCTATGTAATTGAGTCTGTGAGCTATATATAATAAAGATTAGTGTTGAGTCAAGGGCTTGATTATTTTGCCATGATCTTGGGTGAATAAAAGAAAAGAGAAAAATAATAAAAAGAAGAAAAAAAAGTTCATATTGATCTTATTGAGAGTAATGACTTCACATAGAAAGTGTATGATGATTAAAAGTTGTTGGGAGTTGGCAAGCATAGCTTTGGCCATTGTTGCAATTAATAGGAAGTAATAAGGAAAGAGAGGTTTTCACATATAGATATATTATCATTGACATCTTTTATGATTGGGAGCACTCATTAAAATATGACATGCTAAAGAGTTGATGTTGGACAAGGAAGACAACGTAATGAGTTGTGTCTTTCTTATATCTAAGATAAAGTATGTTGTCATGGATCCTCTAACTTGTTGAGCTGGCCTTTCCCCTCATGCTAGCCAAATTCTCAGCACCAAGTAGAAATACTACTTGTGCTTCCAAATACCCTTAAACCAGTTTTGCCATGAGAGTCCACCATATCTACCTATGGATTGAGTAAGATCCTTCAAGTAAGTTGTCATCGGTGCAAAGCAATAAAAATTGATCTAAATATGTATGATTGATTGGTGTGGGAGAAATAAGTTTTATACGATCTTGTGATGTGGAAGTAATAAAAGCGACGGACTGCATAATAAAGGTTCATATCACAAGGGGCAATATAAAGTGATGTTCTTTCGCATTGAGATTTTATGCATCTAACCATAAAAGCGCATGGCAACCTCTGCTTCCCTCTGTGAAGGGCATGTCATTTATTATTATCTTCTAGCTTATGCAAGAGTCATGGTGATCTTCACCTTTTATTTTTCATTTTATCCTTTGGCAAGCTCAGCATGTTGGAAAGAACATGATATATATATATATATATATATATATATATATATATATATATATATATATATTTCTAATTGGATGTAGGGGAGCATGAACCATTATTGTTGACATTACCCTTGAGGTAAAAGGTTGTGGGGCAAAACTATAAGCCCCTATCTTTCTCTGTGTCCCATTAAAACTCCGTAACCACAAGTATCACGTGAGTGTTAGCAATTATGGAGGACTAAATGATAGTTGAGTATGTGGACTTGTTTTTTAGCTATGACATAGACTCTTTCCGATGTTATGGTAAATTGCAATTGCTTCAATGACTGAGATTATAGTTTGTCGGAGCCCAATAAGGTTTATGATTTATACTTTTGCACTGTGAATAGATCATCACTTGAACATAAGTAATCATATGACAAAATCTATATATGTTGCTATTATGAGAATAATCATGATGCCTTCATGTCCGTATTTTATTTTTATCGACGCCTCTACCTCTAAACATGAGGACATATTTATTGTTATCGGCTTTTCGCTTGAGGACAAGCGAGGTCTAAGCTTGGGGGAGTTGATACGTCCATTTTGCATCATGCTTTTATATCGATATTTATCGCATTATGGACTGTTATTTCACTTTATGTCACAATACTTATGGCTATTCTCTCTTATTTTACAAGGTTTACATAAGGAGGGAGAATGCCGGTAGCTGGAATTCTGGGCTGGAAAAGGAGCAAATATTAGAGACCTATTCTGCCAGGGGGCCCACACCCTGCTCACGAGGGTGGGGGCGCCCCCCCCCTAGGGCGCGCAACCTACCTCATGGGCCCCCTGGTGGCTCTCCGACGTCCATCTTCTCATATATGAAGTCTTTCGATGAGAAAAAAATAACAAGGAACTTTTCGGGACGAGACTCCGCCGCCATGAGGCGGAACCTTGGCGGATCCAATCTAGAGCTCCGGCAGAGCTGTTCTGCCAGGGAAACTTCCCTCCGGGAGGGGGAAATCATCACCATCGTCATCACCAACGCTCCTCTCATCGGGACAGGGCAATCTCCATCAACATCTTCACCAGCACCATCTCATCTCCAAACCCTAGTTCATCTCTTGTATCCAATTCTTGTCTGAAAGTCCGAAATTGGTGCTAGTAGGTTGCTAGTAGTGTTGATTACTCCTTGTAGTTGATGCTAGTTGGTTTATTTGGTGAAAGATCATATGTTCAGATCCTATATGCATATTATTACCCCTCTGATTATGAACATGAATATGTTTTGTGAGTAATTACATTCGTTCATGAGGACAAGGGAGAAGTCTTGCTATTAGTAGTCATGTGAATTTGGTATTCGTTTGATATTTTGATAAGATGTATGTTGTCTAGCCTCTAGTGGTGTTATGTGAACGTCGACTACATAACACTTCACCTTCATTTGGGCCTAGAGGAAGGCATTGGGAAGTAATAAGTAGATGATGGGTTGCTAGAGTGACAGAAGCTTAAACCCTAGTTTATGCGTTGCTTCGTAAGGGGCTGATTTGGATCCATATGTTTCATGCTATGGTTAGGTTTACCTTAATACTTCTGTTGTAGTTGCGGATGCTTGCAATAGAGGTTAATCATAAGTGGGATGCTTGTCCAAGTAAGGAAAGTACCCAAGCACCGGTCCACCCACATATCATATTATCAAAGTATCGAACGCGAATCATATGAACGTTATGGAAACTAGCTTGACGATATTCCCATGTGTCCTCGGGAGCGCTTTTCCTATTATAAGAGTTTGTTCTGGCTTGTCCTTTCCTACAAAAGGATTGGGCCATCTTGCTGTACTTTATTTACTTTTGTTACTTGTTTCTCGTTACAATTTATCCTATCACAAAACTATCTGTTATCACTTATTTCAGTACTTGCAGAGAATACCTTGCTGAAAACCGCTTATCATTTCCTTCTGCTCCTCGTTGGGTTCGACACTCTTACTTATCGAAAGGACTACAATAGATCCCCTATACTTGTGGGTCATCAATGCATAGCAACGAGAGGGGATAGTGTTTTCCACGTACCCTCGTAGACCAAAAGTGGAAGCGTTAGCACAACGCGGTTGATGTAGTCGTATGTCTTCACGATCCGACCGATCAAGTACCGAACGCACGGCACCTCCGAGTTCTGCACACGTTCAACTCGATGACGTCCCTCGAACTCCGATCCAGCCGAGTGTTGAGGGAGAGTTTCGTCAGCACGAGGGCGTGGTGACGATGATGATGTTATACCGACGCAGGGCTTCGCCTAAGCACCGCTACGATATGATCGAGGTGGATTATGGTGGAGGGGGGCACCGCACATGGCTAAGAGATCAAGAGATCAATTGTTGTGTCTATGGGGTGCCCCCTGGCCATGTATATAAAGGGGTGGAGGAGGGGAGGGGCCGGCCCTCTCTATTCCCCCTTTCCTAGTAGAACTAGGAGTCCTTCCAAGTAGTAGGAGTAGGAGAGAAGGAAAGGGAAACGAGAAGAGAAGGAAGGAGGGGGCGCAGCCCTTCCCCCTAGTCCAATTCGGACTAGGCCTTGGGGGGGCGCGCGGCCTGCCTTTCTCTCTTTCCCCTAAAGCCCAATAAGTCCCATACACTCCCCGGCGAATTCCCGTAAGTCCCTCGGTACTCCGATAAATACCCGAATCACTCGGAACCTTTCCGATATCCGAATATAGTCATCCAGTATATCGATCTTTACGTCTCGACCATTTTGAGACTCCTCGTCATGTCCCCGATCTCATTCGGGACTCCTAACTACCTTCGGTACATCAAAACACATAAACTCATAATATAACCATCATCGAACTTTAAGCGTACGGACCCTATGGTTTCAAGAACTATGTAGACATGACCGAGACACGTCTCCGATCAATAACCAATAGCGGAACCTGGATGCTCATATTGGCTCCTACATATTCTACGAAGATCTTTATCGGTCAAACCGCATAACAACATACGTTGTTCCCTTTGTCATCGGTATGTTACTTACCCAAGATTCGATCGTCGGTATCTCAATACCTAGTTCAATCTCGTTACCAGCAAGTCTCTTTACTCGTTCTGTAATACATCATCCCGCAACTAACTCATTAGTTGCAATGCTTGCAAGGCTTATAGTGATGTGCATTACCGAGTGGGCCTAGAGATACCTCTCCGACAATCGGAGTGACAAATCCTAATCTCGAAATACGCCAACCCAACAAGTACCTTCGGAGACACCTGTAGAGCACCTTTATAATCACCCAGTTACGTTGTGACCTTTGGTAGCACACAAAGTGTTCCTCCGGTAAACGGGAGTTGCATAATCTCATAGTCATAGGAACATGTATAAGTCATGAAGAAAGCAATAGCAACAAACTAAATGATCAAGTGTTAAGCTAATGGAATGGGTCAAGTCAATCACATCATTCTCCTAATGATGTGATCCTGTTAATCAAATGACAACTCTTTGTCTATGGCTAGGAAACATAACCATCTTTGATCAACGAGCTAGTCAAGTAGAGGCATACTAGTGACACTCTCTTTGTCTTTGTATTCACACATGTATCATGTTTCTGGTTAATACAATTCTAGCATGAATAATAAACATTTATCATGATATAAGGAAATAAATAATAACTGTATTATTACGTCTAGGGCATATTTACTTCAATCAATAACATGCGACATATCAGAATGAATAGCATAAGCAGGTGTAGTTGTCGCAAGCTTACTCATAACAGAAGGTGAATCAAGTGCAGAGCTAGATGGCAGTTCCTTACCTCCCCTCGTAGTTGAAGGATAGATCTTGGTTTTTGGATCTCTCAAGTTCTTCATAGTGTTCAGCAGATATAAATCCCAAGTGACTCAAAGAATAGAGCTATGCTCCCCGGCAACGACGCCAGAAATTAGTCTTCATAACCCACAAGTATAGGGGATCGCAACAACTTTCGAGGGTAGAGTATTCAACCCAAATTTATTGATTCGACACAAGGGGAGCCAAAGAATATTCTCAAGTATTAGCAGCTGAGTTGTCAATTCAACCACACCTGGAAACTTAGTATCTGCAGCAAAGTGTTTAGTAGCAAAGTAATATGATAGTGATGGTAACGGTAATAAAAGAGTAATGAAAGCAAAGTAATGTTTTTGGTATTTTGTAGTGATTGTAACAATAGCAACGGAAAAGTAAATAAGCGTAAACCAGTATATGGAAAGCTCGTAGGCATTGGATCAATGATGGATAATTATGCCGGATGCGGTTCATCATGTAACAGTCATAACATAGGGTGACACAGAACTAGCTCCAATTCGTCAATGTAATGTAGGCATGTATTCCGAATATAGTCATACGTGCTTATGGAAAAGAACTTGCATGACATCTTTTATCCTACCCTCCCTTGGCAGCGGGGTCCTAATGGAAACTAAGGGATATTAAGGCCTCCTTTTAATAGAGAACCGGAACAAAGCATTAGCACAAAGTGAATAGATGAACTCCTCAAACTACGGTCATCACCGGTAAGTATCCCGATTATTGTCACTTCGGGGTTAACGGATCATAACACATAATAGGTGACAATAGACTTGCAAGATAGGATCTAGAACTCTCATATATTGATGAAAACATAATCGGTTCAGATCTGAAATCATGGAACTCGGGCCCTAGTGACAAGCATTAAGCATAGCAAAGTCATAGCAACATCAATCTTAGAACATAGTGGATACTAGGGATCAAACCCTAACAAAACTAACTCGATTGCATGGTGAATCTCATCCAACCCATCACCGTCCAGTAAGCCTACGATGGAATTACTCACGCACGGCGGTGAGCATCATGAAATTGGTGATGGAGGATGGTTGATGATGACGACGACGACGAATCCCCCTCTCCGGAGCCCCGAACGGACTCCAGATCAGCCCTCCCGAGAGGTTTTAGGGCTTGGCGGCGACTCTGTATCGTAAAACGCGATGATTTCTTCTCTCTTATTTTTTCTCCCCGAAAGCAGTTATATAGAGTTGGAGTTGGAGTCGGGGGGTCTCCAGGGGGCCCATGAGGTAGGGGGCGCGCCCTGGGGGGGCGCCCCCCACCCTCGTGAGAAGGGTGTGGGCCCCCTGGTCTTCATCTTTGGTGAGATTTTTTTATTATTTATTGTAAGATATCCCGTGGAGTTTCAGGTCATTCCGAGAACTTTTGTTTTCTGCACATAAAACAACATCATGGCAATTCTGCTGAAAACAGCGTCAGTCCGGGTTAGTTCCATTCAAATCATACAAGTTAGAGTCCAAAACAAGGGCAAAAGTGTTTTGGAGACGTATCACTCAACAATAATTCGTTCACCCACCGTAAAATACTTATGCTCTTGAGAGAAGCCACTAGTGAAACCTATGGCCCCCGGGTCTATCTTCATCATATTAATCCTCCAATACTTAGTTATTTCCTTTGCTTTTTTACTTTGCTTTTATTTTACTTTGCATCTTTATCACAAAAATACCAAAAATATTATCTTATCATATCTATCAGATCTCACTCTCGTAAGTGACCGTGAAGGGATTGCCAACCCCTTATCGCGTTGGTTGCGAGGAGTTATTTGTTTTGTGCAGGTACGAGGGACTTGCGCATAGCCTCCTACTGGATTGATACCTTGGTTCTCAAAAACTGAGGGAAATACTTATGCTACTTTGCTGCATCATCCTTTCCTCTTCAAGGAAATCCAACGCGGTGCTCAAGAGGTAGCAATGCGCCTCCATTACCTACCCCGCGCGATGCATGCTGCATACGTGGCTAAGGATAAGGGCGCGCTATGGGAAGAGTAAATTGGCAGTTTCTACCCATGCATTAAAGTTATCCACATGCCATCACTGGAGAGGCCCCACCCTTATTGGGTTTACACCACGCACGGGGAAACTGAAAACTGGCCCAGAATCAAGGCTGCTGAAGTAGCAACGGAAAACTCAAGGGGCCAACCCCTTCAGCAACCTTGCATGTGCACTTATTAGGCCCTACCCTGATGACGCTCAGCAGCACGTTCGGGGCAGGCCCAGGGGCTTCTGTCGGTGCAACAAACCCTGGGTCTGTTGCCCAGACTGTGCACAGGCACAAGATCAAGATTGAAACACCGACCCAAGACATGGATTGAAGGACTAAGGGATTTGAAGAACCAACACGCAGTACAGAGAGACCAAGGTCGAGCCAGAAGAGTAAGATACCAGTAAGAGAAGGGCCTCCCTTGCCGGGCAGGCGAACCTGACGAGGGGCAAGGACACCACAAGAAGCAGGCAACCGAGGCACCCCGACAAGGTCTGCCAGGGCACGTGGGGACAGAACGACCCCACCAACCACTCAAGCACGACCAAAGTTTTAAATTGCGGGTGAAAAGTGCGCTATTGCGGCGCAATCACGGCTGGGGGGCCTCCCCGCGAGGAGAAGCCCAATTTTCCGCTATCTGACGCTATGACCGTGATTGCCGCGCGAAACGTCACTAAATTGGTTAGCTGTCGCTGCATTTTCGCCCGATCGTCCGAGATTCCATTTTAACGGGCCGAAATAGAGGCCCAGCCAGATTCTAGCCCATGTGAATCCAGAAAACCTAGCGTCACTCAGTCATTCCGTCAGATCTCGTTCCTATCTCTCCCTCCCCTCTCAAAAGTTGCGGCGGATGGGCGGCTCTTCACAGCTGTGCTCGGCGGGCCGGAGGCAGCGACGGGCAAGGTGGCGACCAACGCTCCATGCAACTTGCCGCATTCGTCACCGGCGATGAGGAGCCTCTTCGCCACTGCACCACGCCTGTTTCCAACTTCACTCCATCGCTAGTAGGTACCTGCTGTCCATGGTGCATGGTGCAGACATCTGTTTCTGCACCGTTAGACAAACTTACGTGGTGATCTAGTGATACTTGTTTGTTATAGTCCTCGAGACCTTGAATTTCTGCTGCTTTTGTCTGAATTTATACTGAAAGTACTCTATTTTTCTGCAGAAAGTCCCCTGTCTCTGATTCCCGCTAAATGTCTTAGCGGCCGCTATTGCCCGCTATAGCGGCTGTAGCATCTGGCTAAAGCAGCCGCGAAATGGTTTAGCCCACGATTTAAAACTTTGAGCACGACCCACGTTGTCAATCAGTGCGGTGTCAAGCCGCGAGATGATTAAGTGGAAGTCATTCGCCACATGGCAGCCGTTTCCTATAGAAGAAACCACCCATCCTGCGACGTGTCAAGAGAACAGGCGCGGAGCTGGCAAGATAGCCCGGCAAGCGTTGCCGGGCGACCAGTGATGTGACACTAAGCGGTGCATTTAATGCGCCCTGTCAGCCCGCAGAGTTAGGTATGATAGCACTGTTTGCTATCATATCAGTGGATAATGATTACTTTGCCATTGTGGTGACCCCTTAATCTATAAAAGGAGGCCCATGGCACTGGTATGAGGTTGTTGGAAAGTTGAAGAACGCAGGCCACCATACGCGCGTGGTCGCTGCGGTCTCGAGGCAAACCCTGTCGGGCAAGTGTACTACGCATCACCACGCTCATTCCACCATCAATCCGCCAAAATGGGAGTAGGGTCTTACGCCTCGCGGCAGCCCGAACCTGGGTAAATTGCCTGCGTGCTCTCTGCCGCGCTGTTGTACACTGGTCTGCTCTTTATGCAACGCGACATCCCCCTGCCGAACCAGTAAGGGGCCACCCGGTCCCATAGGTGGCCGCGGATATCCCGCGACGCCCCCACTCTGGTATTAGTTAAATTAGGGTTTAGTTGTAGTTAGTAAGATATTAGGAATTAGGGTTACTTAGCATAACATTCGAAATTTTTAAACAAACATATATTTTTCTCATTGCATTTTCATTCAACATAGAGATATTTTACATAGTGCAACATAATTTAACGAAATTTAAACTTCTAATGAAATTTTATGAACAAAATCTAAAAAGAATGAAGAAATTTTGTGGCAATGAATCGCAAATGTTTTAAGTGCTTGCCAAGTTTCATGAGGGAATGACGTTCGTGGAAGTTGTGGCAAAAAACAATCTATTTTCGAGTGTTGATTGTTTTTTGCCACGATTTCCATGAATGTCATTCCCTGATGAAACTTTGCAAGCACTTAAAATATTTGTCATTCTTTGCCACCATTTTTTTGAATTGTTTATTTTTTTTAGATTTTCCTATTCATAGTGGTATGATAAGAGCTAAAACTTGGATGGGCACTTACCGACACTTTTGTCATAAATGCAGGTGACATTGACATACAGGTGATGTTTTTCCAAACATTTTGGTATCTTATTCACATTTTTCTGATTTAGTATGAATTAGTTCTGGTGTTTTCAAAATGACAGTCAAACGGTCAAAGGGCAAAAGCACAAGACGACAAAGTGGGTTGGACAAGACCACGTGTTTTAAAAAACTAGGGGCAATCCTGTTGAGGGGGACACAACTAAGGGTATGAATACAATTATCCCATTATTATATGGTGTGTGTGGAAAAAAGTGTCATGCATGTATAAGAGTTGAACTATGAAAAAGGCACTGCGACTTGAACAAAAATGGTGTGAAATTGGAAGAATATTGGTAATTTTACTAGAAGGTGAAAAATCAGCAGCATATGGTAACTATGGTACAAAATGCAGGGTATTTACACATAGAGGTCACGTCCGTGGATTCAAATTCTCCTGGAATCGCCTTGGTAATTTTGGTTGAAATTATAACTGTCCTAATTTTTGCTGCAACTGCCCTCGAAATTTCTGTAGAAATTGTAACTGGATTGATATTATCTTTAACCATAAGTTCAAATAGTGGCAAAATAAATGACCTCAATACACAAAGGGGTCACCTACAGGGATTCGAACCTATCCCCGCAAATCTATTAGAGTTGCTCTATTCAATTCAAAAGTCGTTAAAAATATGCAGGAGAGGTATGGGATATTTTCAAAAATCCGTCCCAGGAAATGGACAGGAGGGGTACTGGGGGTAATGGAAAATCCACCCCAGAAATTTCGCAGGTTTGCGACTAATCCACTATTGTAACATGAATCACATACAAGTGGTTGAACAGGACGGATAATGATTGTTTCGCCGAAACAAATCTGTAGTACTCAATCCCTTTCCTCCCGATAAAGCCCCGCTTCGCTCCTCTCACGCGCATCACAAAATAGAACTTGCAAAATAACATGGGATTCAAGGACGTGGCCGGAATAAATCCACACCGCCGCCTGATCCACCCCACCGCTCACTCCCCTCTCCCTCCCCTCGCTCATCGAAGCAACATAATACTCCCTTCGTTCTTAAATATTTGTCTTTCTAGACATTTCAAATGACTACTACATACGGATGTATGTAGACATATTTTAGAATGTAGATTCACTCATTTTGCTCCGTATGTAGTCACTTGTTGAAATGACTAGAAAGACAAGTATTTAAGAACGGAGGGAGTAGAAAATACTAGGGTCTCCACTGTCAGGAAAACCATGAGTAAATGCACTTGATTAGTGGATGGTGCTCACCTTTCGCTTTAGGCGACCCTAGCTGAGAATCTCCGCCGCCGAGAGATTCGTCCACGGACTCGCCGCAAACCACCGCATCGATGACTAAACGGGAAAGAGAAATGTTGAGGAATGTGGAAGAGGGAGTGGTGTGGTTCCCAAAATCGAATCATGTAGTGTAGAGTTGATGAAATTTGCGTAGTAGTTTCCGATATGAGATTTATTGCGTTAGGCGGAGGTTTCCAGTGAGCAAAGTTAAGGCTGGTCATAGTGGGGAGTAACTTAGACTAGTAACATACATATGTTACTAGTCTATGTTACTACCTTCATAGTGGGTAGTGTCATAGGTGTGGTAACATAGTTGCCTTCATTTATTACTTTGTAGACTCATTATGCATTGGAAACCGCTATGTGATGGTAACATATTATGTTACTCTATTTGCCTCTCTCCTCATTAACTACTTGCCACATCACCATTTTTGCTTATGTGGCATCTATGTTACTACCTATGTTACTCCCACTATAACCAGCCTAAGGAGTCGGCCGATTTTAGGTGGTCCCAATCTATCATGAGCAAAGTGGTCGCACACCACCCATCGGGGAAAAGAATAATTGTGTCGCCCTATGCCTCACCCCCGCTTCTCAACTGCACGCCCAGTCCCGAACGTAGGATGGTGATCGGAGGGTGTGCTAGTCATTCGTTGCTAAGACTAAAATCCTAGCATTTGCCAAATAGTCTTTGTGAAATATTATATGTGTACAGAGAAATAAAATTCAGATGGCAGGTATTGATAGGCTATCAGGATATTAGAGTCGGACATCGGATAATTTGTAGCATTAAAGCATACACAGCCAGGCGGCTCAAACAACACTTATACGCCCAGGCGGATGGCCCAGTCACTGACCGGTAAAAAAATCACCCAGATGGACATGTCGTACCGGCCCTAAACGCCCGGGCTGCTTGACACCCCTCGTATCCAGTCCAAATCACGGGCGAATATGGGGATGCCTGAGTGCCCGACGCGTCCGCCATGTTGAATCCATCCCATGCTGGCCGACTACGAACCGACACATAATCGCTCCATGGAGCAAACCCTAGCCACTCCATTTGCTCTGCCCCTAAGCTCCTATCCAGCGATCTCTGGCATGACGGGCAGCGGAACCGAGTCCACCGTCACCTGATCTAGGGATTGGGACCTCATCCCAGTCGGGCCCGAAGTGGAGATGACCGTTCGCGTTGCGCTCCGCCGCGCTCGCGAGGAGAACGCCTGATAGCTGTCGGACTCGATCTGGTGAGAATCCATAGCGTCCGCCCGAATGGCGCTTCGGTCTGACGCGAGGCGTGTCGCCGCTGCCTCGATCGATGGAGGCGGTGCGGTCCGTCTGGCGTCCCAAAGCCATGGCGAAAGTGCTGCCCCTTCGTTGGCGCGCCGATTCGGAGGTCCTCCGAGGCCCGTCTATTGAGGCTATGGCGCGACGTGTCCGTCGTGCGAGGCAGAAGGCACATGAGGCTGTGGTGGACGTCGGCGAGGAGAAGTCGCACTCTCCGATGTTAGTACGGGCGGCCGCCATCCCCTGGCCCCACAACCGCGTTGTCCTGGACGTGTCAGGCTCCAACCACGACGGATACATCGTCACCTCACATTGACCAGCGACATGCAGGCCACGGGCTCCAATGAGGAAGAGTAGAGCATGGGACACAACGATGCCTTGAGTGCAGTGAGTCGGGTGCATGTCCCATGTCCTACTCTATCGTGCTGGAGGGACACAACCGACCGCCTGACATGGACAGGGCGGAGCCGGATGAGCTCCGCTCAAGATTATGCTTCACGTTGCATGTAATTGTATGAATTTGGGGATTTGTAACTGAGTTATCCACTTGTGGAAGGTGTGACCGATCACAAACTGCGGACGCGCCTGTCTGCGGGCGTTTGAGAGGCCGGATTTTGTGTATCGGGCCGTAGATGCTCTTAAGTGTCGATGATTCAAGGTATGAGTGTATACGACTCAAAGTTGAAATGGATCAATTATAATGCACCAGAGTGTGGCTAAGTCTCAGTCAACTACGATCTAATCAAGTCTCAGTCAACTAAGATTTAATCAAGTCTAAGTCAAATAATAATCTATAAAAAAGAAAAAAAGAAATCTGAAGAATAAAAGTTTGCACGGATCTTAATGCAAGATCTCATGTGTATACTAAATTTAACAACAATGAATGCATTATTCACGGAGGTTCGTAACCGAGAAGTTGGTAGTACCATCCATCATCACAATCTCTATAACCTATCCCAGATCTCCTGCTCCCTCGCCATCGACCTTCCCGGCTTCGGCAGCTGGGCACGTACGCTGACGAGGACGCGTTTGACTTGCAGTTCTCATGAAGGCTCTCAGCCAAGTGCTGCTGATGCGGCTGCACAGTGGAGGAGCCAGATGCTGACGCCGATGCACATGATGACGTGTCCGTGGTCGGGAACTTGAGCCTGGCTCGATGGCCGCGGGACTCGAGAGCCGCGACATCGTAGGCACGCAACCTCAGCAGCGGTATCGAAGGTTCCGAGCCACTTGCGCACAGCATGGTGCGGGTCGCGGAGATCCGCCGCCCATATACCCCACGGCCGCCGACGCACGCCCCTGAACTTGCTCCCTCTCCTCCTTCGCTTGATCTTCCCCACGCCGCCATCCTTTAGGCCCTGTTTGGCACACGAGGTTTTCAAGCCCCAAAAGGACTGGGATTTTGAGATTAGGTGAATCCCTTCCCTTCACCAATCCCCTACATTCCCTCCCATCCCAGCCCGCACACCCCCTTGCGTGCACAACATAGTAAAAATGAGATTTTTTATCAACAACACAACAATTTTGTTCGACTACACCATCATTTTGCATGACTTGAATAAAATAAAATGAGAATTATGTTACTTTTATCACAATAATTCATACTGGCAGCGGTTCATCACAACAATTCATCATGGCAGCAGATCATAAAAAAATTGATCCACATTTGAGTGGCAGAAACACCCAAAATCATGTTACTCTTATCATTAGGTCGCCTTCATTTTACACTCTTGGGAGCAAGCTTCTTTCTCGGCTGAAAAAATGATGGTGGTGTGAGGGGACACTCAAATCATACATCAAACATTCAAGCAGAACCATGTATATTTTAATATGGACATGTCGAAAAAGATGTACAAAAAACTACAATTACTTTCTTGCTGATTTCCTAACAGTATGGTCCAGTTTCTTCCTGTTATTTGCACTTTATTCAAATAAGTATGCAGACAAAGCATTCATTCACAAGAAAAACAAGTATGTTCTAAGCTAATCAGGAATAGAGGGGGTTGAAGAACTTTGCTGATTGCCATATGGTACCTGTAAAAAAAGACCATCTCATATCCAAAGACTGTCAGCTAGGCTCCTTCTCTGGACCAAAAGCACCACAAGGCAGAAAAGTGCTTGTGTGACTGAAAGTCTGAAACAGAGGAAGAACAGAGTGTATGCAGTCAACTACCACAAGGCAGAAAATAACTTCCTGTTACTTGCACTATATGGAGATTGAGTAAGAACAGATTCTGCACAAACAATGGGAGTAACTGAATCGAGACAGACACGGGAATCGAGACGTCCCCACGGCCGGAGTCGCACCAAAGGGCGGCGTTGAAGGCTCAGGTGCAGCGTGGGGACGACGGTGTCCGTGTCTGCGGACACGACGGAGATGAGTGCGCGGAGGAAGAGGGAGTTCTCCTGCTCGGAGTTCGGGCGCTGGAACGCGCTCCAGCCTCGGCACCATGACGTGCACTCGTGCAGCTCAGCTGTGACGTACCGTACGTACGTGGTCAGGTCGGCGTCGCAAGAAAGTTTTGCTTTCATGTGCTGTCTGGTTGACCTATTCTCAGTGATGTGTTTAAGGTGGTCCGATGCCGCCGTGCCTTTTACAGTACTCCTGTAGTATAGAGAGTTCATCGCCGCGCACAAATTTTAAAGGACGAGCTTCTGGACGCGTTCTTGTGGTGGGAACGGTGGTGTGGAAAACAGGAGAGCGAGTGTGGATAGGCCTGGATGGATGATTAAGCAGATCCTCACTGCTAACGGCTGTTTACAACTGTTCACACATATTATGCTGTTAATTTTTCCTTATTTAGCGAAAGACCGTTTGACCATAGGTGGCGGTTTTGACCAAAATACAATGATGAACATGGTTCCACAAACACCCAATATAATAAGTAAATAAAAAACAAAAAAATATAAAAAATCCAACAATTTTAAAACTTTAGGTTACAAAACTCTGGTCAACTGTTCTACCCACATGTGAAGTTTCACGAAGAAATGACTACCTTAGCGATGAAAACAAATTCGGACCTCCAAATTACTTGAAACAATGGTCTTTTTTATAAGCATCAATTTTATCTTCTTGCCTAAAATACCACAGATGTTATTTGCTCATGAAACTCCACGTGAGTATAACACTCAATCATTCATCATACAAAAATATCAGAATTGTTTAATTTTTACTACTCCTAGTCCCCAGTTAATATGGATCAAAGAGAGTAGCGTTTACTTATTTACTTTTTCTATTTATAATGGGTGTGCGTGGAACCATGTTCCAAAAATCCGTGTCCACGATTTAAAACCCTTCTTACATCAGAGATGGCGAACACTAAACACTGTACAGTGCCAGTAAACAGAAACACCGTCTTGCATTTTATTTCAGAAACCCCGCGACCTCGCGCGCTGTGTGTTGAACCGAACGCTGACAGAGGACTCGTAGACTTTGACCCCCAACTTGTTTAGGATGAATGGAATACTCAGAGCTCCCAGCGGCATGGGGTGTGAAAGCGAAACTGCTTGTTCATTTGTATATGCATCGAAAGGCAAAGCTTTCACACATGCCTATAGTATAATCCGCCAAATGCCTGGTTCTCAGATGTAGATGGACAAACGCTACCACTTGGTCGTAAAAGATCAAGGCCTGAAAGAAATGGTTGAACACGAGCCGGCCTGAAAAGCAACGGCCGTTCCGGTCCAAAAAGATCACTTGGTACGTCTCTTGATCCACCTCGCATATGCGGTAGCTGGGCCGACCCAGCGTCGACCTGAGCAGACAAGCTCGAGTTGCGGAAATTCGCGCGGGCATGCAGGTGTGGAAGCAAACACCTGCCAGCCAAATCTTGTATGGCCGCTCGATTGCCTCGCGATTCGTAAAGTAGTTGCATCCCACACAAAAGCACAACAAGTTTTATGTTCCGGTTATTGAAACTTACCGTTTTTCATTTAAAACTATGACTTTCTCACTTGGTTCTTACCAATTTTCACAAATAAGATTTTAAGACCTTTTTTTGTCAGTCGTAGGCACAAAAATTGTGATTTTATCGATTACTCTACTAACTTTCAAGAGTTGAAACTCGTGGCCATCGGCGCGCGGCTCCAGCTACTCGCGACGACCGCCGCAACGCGCGGCGCGACGACACCGACGACCGCGACGACGTCCACGGTAGAGATGGCTCAAGAGGTCAGATGGGGTGGGGCGACCGCATCCGCCGGTCTCTCTCCCGCAACGCGCGGGGTGGACCAGGACCGCTCCCGTGATCGCTCTGGTGGTGGCCGCCGCCACGATGTCGCGCCCACGGGTATGCTTGCGGCAATCACCACCAGGGACGAGGTCAGAGGACGCAGCCCGGTGCGTCAGGCGTCTCCACGATCTGGCCGCCGTCTCTCCCGCGACAACCTCACGCCGCCCAACTCCCCGACGTCGGTGCTACCATCAACGCCTGGTTCTAAGCATGGCGGCTCGGCTGCGTCCTCGATGTTCGCGGCGGCGCGGGGCGCCGTCATGATCTGCGCTCCAGCTCACCTCATCTCCCCGCTGCCATCGCTTTCCCCGGCTCGCCCCTGGCTTTGAGGCATCCCCGACCTCGACGACGCCGCCGCCACTGCCGCTGGCGCCATCCCACACCCCTGCCTCCCTGTGGCCACGGTGCTGGTGCCGGAAGACACCGCTCCTCTGTTTCTGCCGTGCCCTGAGCCTATCATCGCGGAACCCCAAGGGCTTCCTTACCGTTGATGGCTGCGGGGCGGCGCAAGACGATGGCGGGGATGGACATTGCTCGTGATGGCACCGGTGGTCTATCTCTTCGTTGTTCCAGTGCTCGGCTACGCAAAGGAGGAAGTCGCAAGGCCATTCCGGCTGCCAAGGCGGCAGAACTACTGGTTTGCCGTAACCTGGGCATTGTCCAGGATGGCGAGGATGTCACTGAATGGGCTCTGCTGCAGCTCTCGACCATGTTCAAGGAGCAGCTGCCTCTGGACGTGCTGGCGGCCTTGAGGGCCCTTTTCAAGGTCGATGATGTGCAGGCAACAGCGGTGGAGGACGCGTTCATCAACCACGGCGGCGCGGATGGCCTGGACCATGAGGTGGTCTCTGGCAATGCGGCGAGGCAGACACCAGAAGAATAGATTGATGCTCCAGCTCTATGCCCGTGCAACCTTAGTTTCAAATGTTAGTTCATCTTTGGTTAGCTTGTGTGCTCCTCTGTGTTTGTTACCTAGGATGGGCATGTCCATCGAGGGTTGCTACTCGGTTCGTGGTTGCAGTGCCGACTGCTAGTTATTCCTGCCTTAGCTCTTGCCTCTGTGTCTCCATGGTAACAATATGTTAGAGCAACCTGTGAACATGCTAAGCTGGAACGTCAGGGGATTAAATGATCCAGATCGTCGGGCTACGGTCAATGAAACTATTTCCGCATCATCGTGCCAAATCGTTTGCTTGCAAGAGTCTAAGCTTGAAAATATCGGTTGCTACACAATGGCCTTCCTGGGAGGGCAAAGGCTAAAAAGGTTTGCCCAAAGACTTGCCTCTGGAACTAGAGGAGGGATCCTGCTCCTTTGGGATGAGCTTGTCGTGGATGTGAGCAACATCACCCTCACGACGTACTACCTTTCAGCAATGATACATGTCAAGGGCACCGAGGTGCATTTCAAACTAACAACAGTCTATGGCCCGACCGATCCTGCATGCAAGGATGTGTTCTTCAACGAACTTGTCAGCCAAAAGCCACCAAATGGGGTGATGTGGCTAGCCAATGGGGACTTCAACCAAATCATTCGTGCTAGCGACAAGAATAAAAGAAATGTTAATAGGAGCCGCATAAACCGCTTCTGGGCCGCCCTTAACACTTGTGAATTGCAAGAGATTCATCTTCAAAATAGGTGTTTCACATGGAGTAATGAACGAGAAAACCCGACTTTGTGCAAGTTGGACACGTTCTTCTGCAATGCTGATTGGGATGTCCAATTCAGCACCCCTGTTCTTCATGCTCTATCTTCTTCTCTATTGGACCACTGCCTCCTATTACTCGCAGATGATAGGGGGCCTCGGCGGCCTAGGGCATTCAAATTTGAAAATTTCTGGACCTCTATGCCAGGCTTCTTCGAGGTGGTGGAGAAGGCCTGGAATGAGCCATCAAACCACACCAAGCCATATCATGTGCTCCACCACAAGCTCAAAAAAACTGCCCTTCACCCGTCGGAATGAAGTAGAGGCCTATTCTATAAGGGAAAGATCCACCTGCATGCTGCCCTGCTGGTGATCCTCCGGCTTGACCAAGCCCAAGAGGTGCGGACCCTTTCCGACGAGGAGAGAGACCTACGGACAAAGCTCAAGAGGAGGGTGGTTAGCCTTGCGGTAATTGAGAGGGCTCGCAAGAAACAATGCGAAAAAATGACCAACCTCAAGGAGGGTGACGCAAACACTAAATTTTTCCATTGACAGGTCAATGCTCGGAGATGAAAAAATCACATACATAGGCTAAAGCACAATCAAGGGTGGGTCACTGAGCATGAGATGAAAGAGGAGATTATTCATAGCCACTTCTCTAGCGTCATGGGGCAAGGGACCCCCAGTGCGCTAGACCTCAACTGGGGGGAGCTAAATTTAGAGAAAATTGACTTGTCCACCTTGGACGACTGCATCACCGAGGAAGAGGTGATGGAGGCCATAAACGAGATGCCAAAGGATAAAGCGCCCGGGCCGGACGGGTTCAACGGCATTTTTTCAGTAAATGTTGGGGCACTATCAAAGGGGATGTGATGTGGGTGGTGCACCTCTTCCAGGCCTCCATGGAACCAACCTTCACTGGCTCAACTCGGCGAATGTGGTTTTGCTTCCCAAGAAGGATGGGGCGGAGGCCATTGCCGACTACAGACCGATTAGCCTCATAAACAGGATTGCAAAAATTATTGCAAAGATCCTAGCGATCCGACTACGACCTCACATGGATGTTTTAGTTTCCAATGCCCAGAGTGCCTTCATCAAGCGATGGAGCATCCACGACAACTTCATGTATGTGCGGAATCTCGCACGCCGGCTACACAAAAGCAGGACTGCATCACTCCTCTTCAAACTTGACATCCGCAAGGCTTTTGATTCGGTGCGTTGGGAGTATATCCTCGATCTCCTGCGTAGGAGGGGTTTCCCATGCAAGTTCCGCAATTGGGTGGCTGCTCTCCTAAACTCATCATCATCCAGGATTCTCCTCAATGGGGTGCCCTGCCCCGCAATCTTCCACCATTGCGGGTTCATGCAAGGGGACCCCTTGTCACCTCTCCTATTTGTCATCTCTATCGACCTACTCCAACAACTTCTCGAATTGGCTACAAGAAAGGGGCTACTCCACAAGATCCGGGGTAGAGGCACTATCATGTGAACCTCCCTATATGCGGATGATGCTGCGGTATTCATGGCGCCCATTAAGAGAGACATTGACAACCTCGCCGCCATCCTCAAAGGCTTTGGGGAGGTCTCAGGCCTCCAAACCAACTTCAACAAGAGCTCGTTCATCCCAATCAAATGTGCACACCTAAACCTCGAGCATATCACCCAAAGCTTGCCGGCGGTGAGGGCTTCTTTTCCGATGAGATACTTGGGGCTTCCACTCTCGGTGTGGCAACTCAAGAAAGTGGACTTTCAATTCCTAGAGGACAAGGCGGCGGCCAAGCTCATCCCATGGGAGGGTAACAACATTACCACCATTGGGCGCACCACACTTGTCAAATCTTCACTTGCCTCGCAAGTGGTCTATTACATCACACCGTTGATTGTCCTCCCGAGCATCCTACACAGCACAAACAAGATTGCGAGGGCATTCCTTTGGTCCGGCGCGGACAGGACGAATGGTGCCAAGTGCAAGGTCAACTGGGACATGGTCTGCCGACCTTTTGAGAGGGGAGGTCTCGGAGTACTGAACACAACTAAATTTGCAAGAGCCCTAAGACTGAGATGGCCTTGGTTCGAGTGGAAGGAACCAATGAGAATGTGGGTCAGCATGGAAATCCTTGCGATGAGATGGACCTCAACCTCTTCTACGCATGCACAACAATCACGGTTGGTAATGGGGCGAGGACCCCCTTTTGGGAAGCTCCATGGGTTCAAGACCGGAAGCCTAAGGAAATCACGCCTCTTATCTTCGAGGCATCCTCGAGGAAAAATTGGAAAGTCAAGGATGCGCTCCTCAATGATGCATGGATCTCCAAGATTAAGATCACGATAAGCTTCACCGTCGAGCACATTAGGCAGTTCATAAACCTTTGGACTCTCATCAATGGCTTTCATCTTGTGGAGCACGTCCAAGATGAAATCATCTGGAAGAACACTGAGAACAGGCAATACTCGTCAGCAAGCGCTTACTTGGTAGAATTCATGGGCTCCACACACTCTCCGATGCCACATGCGGTGTGGAAAGCCTGGGCACCGCCTAAAGTGAAGTTCTTCACGTGGTTGGATTTGGACAGCTGACAGACTGGCAAAGCGTGGGTGGCCAAATTGCGACCTTTGCCCCCTATGCAAGCATGTGCAAGAGTCCGACGCCCACCTCTTCTACAAATGTAGATTCACCATTCGCCTTTGGAATTTGGTCAATGAATGGCTACACCTTGAGCACCTTGACACTTCTACATGGCATCTTGAGCAATCTGCTAAAGATTGGTGGGTCAACCGCTCCAACATCTCCATGCCAAATCGCAAGGCCCGGGCTTCCCTTACCATGCTAATATCTTGGTCTATTTGGAATGAACAAAATGGGAGGGTCTTCCGCAACAAGTCCTCTCCGCCAACAATCTTGCTCAACAACATCAAGCTTGAAGCTAAACTCTGGGTGGCCGCGGGCGCAAAAAAGTTAGGGACCATTATTCCGGGAGAGTAAAATCCTTGTTGTTTGCGGGCCTGTAACAAAACATTCTTATCCTTCTTAATTAATATATGCTGCAAATCTTTTGCCTGTTTCAAATATATATATATATATATATATATTCAAAATTAATCAAAACATATTAAAAATGGAACTTATTTGAAAGCCCTCGTCACAAAAAACACGAATATAAAGCAGATTTTAATTTGGATTTTTTATTCAAAAGATATGAAAGTTTGAAAATCGAAAGGCCCGCTCCCGCTCGAGTTGTCTCTAAAATCAGACATGTCGTGTGTATTATTGTCTGCTCCCTTCATTCCTTTATGCAAGGTGTATTATTTCGGTACAACAACCAAGTCACATAATTATGGACAAATTAGGATGAAATTACCCTTGTCAAATTCGTCGATTAGCGGCAAGTAAATCATTTAGGCTAGCAAAGGAAGAGATACACACAATCGGGATAGAGATAGTTTTCTTTTCTTCTCTACAAGGAGAAATACATGCAATCAGCTAGGAGATACTTTCCTTTTTCTGGAGGGCAAAGAACAAAATTATGAGGAATTAGAACAAATGCATCTTACAGTGTGGAATTTTATCAAAAAACAAATGCACCTAATATAAAGAAATGAAGGAATTAAGCAGTGCCTCTAAAAGCAAAAATGTCATGTGTACTATTGTTTATTAAACAGTAATAATTCCTTAGTGACCCTACTTCGCTATTCCAGTGATGTAATCATTTGACTTCCTGCCAACTTTTGCCAAAAAAAGGTTTGCTAAAATGAGGATTGTAGATGTTCAAACTAGAGATTACTTTGACTAAGATACACTAAGTGGGGTGAGATAACAGTGTTTTGTGCAATTTGGTCTACCAGCAATACGTTTCGGAAATAGGCTTTCCCCCAACTTATAATAGATAAAGCAACAATAGCCAAGGTAATAAAATAGAAGCACAAAGGACACCGTCCAGCGATGTAGAGAAGTTACATGGTGGTGGAGATATGACATGCAACCTTCCAAACACAATCGATCATGGCGCCAAGAGCTCCCCAATCTAACCCTTAGGCCTCATTTGGTACTGTTGTTTTCCCACCCTCAAGGGGCTTGGGGATTGGATGAGATTTGATGATCTCCTCCCTCCACCAAATCCCTTCAATTCCCCTGAAACCCCCACCCCCACAATCCCGCGTTTGGTACAACAACAGTGTAACACTATTTACAACAACAACATTTGGTATAGAACCACAGAATCAACATCAGCACAACAACAAATTTCAAACGTTAATAAGATGGTGCAAAACAAAAATCCAATATTTACAACTTAAACAACATCATAGCAAACAAGACACAAAATAACTCTGCAAGAAAGCCGCGATCTTGAGCACAAATGAATTTTTTTTTCAAAAATACTACTACAAGTGTAATGGACCATAGGAACTTCAATGTATATGTGAAGATTTTTTTTCTGGTTCCTTGGATGTTCTATGATTGCAACTAGCAAAGAAAATGTTTAGAAAATGCATAGTGACGAGGGAACATGGCCATGACCGATATTGTTCTCTCCATATTTCAAAATTAGCCCAAGAAATCACGGAACAATGAAAAGAATTAGAGAGCTAATAAGAATGAGAGAGCTAACAAGCCATAGTAAATATAAGGCATACCAAACTTTGGCGTCTTAACGGGATCCCACGAAGGTGGCTGCTTGTCCACTGACTATAAACCAAGGCTGAGGTCCCTATAATCAGTTGGTCCAAGGGTTAAATTGGAAAGACCCATCATCATACAGACCATCGTATAGGACGAACTATGTACAACATGAACATAAAGATGGTATAAAACAAAAAATATGACATTCAACAGTAAGCTCGGTAGTGCACCTGCCATTCAGCATGTTACATTACTCAGACTACTTGACAAGTAAAAAACATATCCACATCAGGAAAAAAAGTAGTTTGTATAACATCATCAATCAAGGTATCTTCATACAAGGCTTAAAGGTAGTTTAGTGCCATCGCCTCCAACATATCTCTCTCACGTGCTGCTATTTGACATATACTACAATTTCAGTCCAGAGTGTGGGACTCAATAATCTCATACATCAACTCCCATAAAAAATATCAATAAAAGGATGATTAATACATCCTGGTTTGTTGTCACAAAATGAATAAACTTTTTGCCACAACTTTCTGATGGTTTTACTTGAAAAAAGACAAGGACAAGCTAATGATCATGCTATATCACTAAGCAGAAACCTTGTTCAAAGTCCAAACTTTAGCTCCAAATACTTTTAGCCTTCTAGGAAAGGGAAGCAACAAAAGTATTACTCCAAATTGTCTGCACTATAAACTGAAGGGTGTGTGTGTGTCCCATCTCGTTATGTATCAGGACAATTATCTACAATAAAGGCATTGTTCTCCATTTACAATACAAAGATTGCCAATAGTCCATTAAGTGGTTTCCTTGTTCATTGATAAAAGTGAAGGGAAGACATTATACCCTTTGTTCTGAACATGTCCAGTAGATTCTTTGGATTCCGAACAATTGAATAGGTTGTATCAATGCAAGCAAAAAAATGAACAATCCTCCTGCATGTAAAGACATTATCCCCTTTATACAAAAAAATCCTTCTGCATGTAAAGGAATGCATCACCTCTCTAATCAAAGTTGTAAGTGCATCTTAGACTACAAACTGCAGACCAAATCTCACCCCAAGCAAGCATATTAGAAGAACTAAGATTATACAAGGCCATCAAAGAATCATATGGAACTCCAAATCATAAAGGAACACACCAATGGTTGGACCAACGAGTCAAACCCTAGACAGAGGGGAGGGGAGGGGTGAGGTGCAACCATTACATACTAGTAAAAATGCCAGGGTGCCGGATGGATCTGGACGTCGAAGACAACAAGGGGTTTAGGCTGCGTGGACGGTGGCTGATAACCCACAAGTATAGGGGATCAAAATAGTTTTCGAGGGTAGAATATTCAACCCAAATTTATTGATTCGACACGAGGGGAGCCAAATAATATTCTCAAGTATTAACAGCTGAGTTGTCAATTCAGCCACGCCTGAAAGACTTAATATCTGCAGCAAAGTATTTAGTAGCAAAGTAATATGGAAGTAACGGTAATAGTGGCGAAAGTAACAGTAATAATTTTGTAGCAATTGTAACAGTGGCAACGGCAAAGTAACAAAGCAAAGATCAATATGAACGAGCTCGTAGGCAATGGAGCAATGATGGATAATTATGTCGGATGGCATTCATCATGCAACAGTTATAACCTAGGGTGACATAGAACTAGCTCCAATTCATCAATATAATGTAGGCATGTATTCCGAATGTAGTCATACGTGCTTATGGAAAAGACTTGCACGGCATCTTTTGTCCTACCCTCCCGTGGCAGCGGGGTCCTATGGAAACTAAGGGATATTTAGGCCTCCTTTTAATAGAGTACCGGACCAAAGCATTAGCACTTAGTGAATACATGAACCCCTCAAACTACGGTCATCACCGGGAAGTGTCCCGACTATTGTCACTCCGGGGTTGCTGGATCATAACACATAGTAGGTGACTATAACTTGCAAGATAGGATCAAGAAGACAAATATATTCATGAAAACATAATGGGTTCAGTCTAGGATCATGGCACTCGGGCCCTAGTGACAAGCATTAGGCATAGCAAAGTTATAGAAACATCAATCTTAGAACATAGTGGATACTAGGGATCAAACTCTAACAAAACTAACTTGATTACATGGTAAATCTCATCCAACCCATCACCAGTCTATGATGGAATTACTCACGCACGGTGGTAAGCATCATGAAATTGGTGATGGAGGAAGGTTGGTGATGATGATGGCAACGATTTCCCCTCTCCGGAGCCCTAAACGGACTCCAGATTTGGCCTCCCGATGAAGAACAGGGGGTGACGTCGACTCAGTATCGTAAAACGTGATGAATCCCAATCTCTGATTTTTTTCTCCCCGAACGTGAATATATGAAGTTGGAGTTGAGGTCGGTGGAGCCTTGTGGGACCCACAAGGACATAGGGCGTGCCCTAGGGGGGTGGGCGCGCCCTCCACCCTTGTGGACAGGGTGTGGGTCCCCTTCGGTTGATTCTTTCGCCAATATTTTTATTTATTCCAAAATAATCTCCGTGAAGTTTCTGGTCATTCCGAGAACTTTTATTTCTGCACAAAAATAACACCATGGCAATTCTGCTGAAAACAGCGTCAGTCCGGGTTAGTTCCATCCAAATCAATCAAATTAGAGTCAAAAAAGGGCAAAAGAGTTTGAAAAAGTAGATACAATGGAGACGTATCAGTGGCGGCAATAGAATGGACGGTGACAGCAGCAAGAGCCAAGAGGCCTCTGGATCCGAGGCAGGATTGGTTTGGCTCGGCTTGGACGGAGTCAATGAAGAAGGTGAACTGGCGGCAAATTGTTGGACAGAGGGCGGAGGGCAGCGGAGGATGGAGGAGGAGGCGCCGTCACGATCGGGGGACAAATTTTGCGAGGAATAGCTCGCTTCTCCTCTCACACGGGTGTTGAGGGGTTCAGCATGTAATTTTGGGGATGTGCCAGTCCAATACCGGGGTATTGAATGGGCACAGGGGGAATTTCAGGGATTTCTATACCAGCCGGTAAAAAACTCTTTAAAACGTGGAAATACTCCAGTGCCGAGCACGACCTTAGTTAGCGACCGCCACTATTGCATAAAAACCAATAATTCAAATAACAACTCAGTAGCCTCACACAAAGGAATTCTCTTGATAAGAAGTTTGTTACCGGAATCCAAAAGGTCGAAGCAGTTGCGCAAAACCAAGCCATAGGAGGCAACGACGGGCGGCTGGAGTTGGGCGGTGATGGTGGCGGCAATGGGGGCGAGGGGGGGGCGACGGCCTGGATGCGGCGCAAGGGGAGGCGGAAATTGGGGTGGATTGGCCGCGGGGTGGCTCATGGCGGCCGGCAGGATGGCGGTGGTGGCGTGGGATGGCCGGAATAGGTGGCGGGTCATTTTTTCATTCAAACCCTCGGAGAATGGGTGGTTGGGGTTCCTGTGTGGTTTAGAAAAAAATATTCTAAACGCTCTGAGTTATGGTTTGCCTGTGCTTCGAAACATTTGGCGGCTGTGTCTAAACTTTGGAACGAGAGATGCTAAGGAAAAAAATTCTAGAGTCGAGTATAGAATTGTGTACTACCAAGGTTTCAATATTATCTGGCTGTGAGTTGAATGGCCAAACGAGTCCGCTCATATAAGTTACTCCCTCTATACGTCTCTCATGGAGTAGAAGTTGTCGTACTCCACTTCAAGATGCTTCTTGGTGGTCGCTCTCCGAAGCAACGTCGCTTGAATACAAGACACATCACTCCTCAAACACGTTTCGAGCAAGCAAGACGACACTAGTTTCTACGACTCCGAGTTAAAGAGCAAGTATTCTTCAAGGGGACATTGTCCCCGAAAAGGTTGTGTATCCACATTCCCAAAGCAAGCTCCGCCTAAAATGAAAAGTGTTGCATCGATATGTACTAATCTAAACGATCTTATATTTCTTTTCATAGGGAGTACTCATGAAAATTGTCAGAAAAAAAAAAGTTAACCCGGGAAAATTAAATAACCTGAAGAAGAGGGAGTTGCGTCACGGGCATGAAAGGAGAGGGGCAAATTTTGAAGCACGTCCTCTGCCTTTGAAGGCGGCTACACCGACTACAGGTGGCCATGCTCACCGACGAATATTGATTCGGATTAAAGAACATCCTTTCAAAAATGCTAATGAATAAATTATCCAAACATGGATCACGAAGTTGTCATCATCCAGCATCATGATCTTCTGCTCCCTCGCCCCTTTTTCTACCTAGTCCGGTAGCCGTGACGACACATTTTTACCCGCAGGTCTCGCGAGGACTGCCCGGCTAGTTCTACGACTGCGCAGCCGTCCAAGAAGAATCAGAAACAGAAGCCGCCGACGACGACGACGCGGCCGCGTCCGGGAAGTTGAGTCTGGCGCGGTGGCCACGGAACTCGAGCGCCGCGAGATCGTAGGCGCGGGCGGCATCCACGGCGGTGTCGAAGGTGCCGAGCCACTGGCGCACGGCGCGGTGCGGGTCGCGGATCTCCGCCGCCCACTTCCCCCACGACCGCTGCCTCACGCCCCCGAACTTGCTCCGGCTCCTCCTCCGCGTGATCTTCCCCACGCCGCCGTCCTTCACGAAGCTCGCGGCGGAGCACTCTTCGCCCCCGCTGCTCGAGTCGGCCGTCGCCGCCGCAGCGACGAACATGCAGCCGATGCACCCGTCCACGCCGCAGCTGGCGCACGCAGGAACTGCAGCGGCAAAGTGCGGCGTGGACGATGGCTCGAGGTGCAGCGTGGGGACGACGGCGTCTCCGTTTACAACGGAGATGAGGGCACGGAGGAAGAGGGAGTCCTCCAGCTCGGAGTTCGGGAGCTGGAAGCCCCTGCCGCCGCGCTCCAGCCTCGGCGCCATGACGGGCGTCGCGATAAAGTTTTGCCTCTCCTCGGAGAACGATGGAGTTGAGTTCTCGTGCTCTGGTGACTGGTGTTTGAGGTTGTTTGGTGGTGCGGTACCTTTTATAGGAGTAGCTAGCTCTAGGACGTGCATGTCGACGCGTATTTGAAACGGCGATCACGTTCTTATCGTGGGAACGGGCGAGTGAGTGAGGAAATGCCTTGCATGGGTTGATTAGGCACTGCTTGCTGACGCCTGGTTATGACGATATTTGAGCTGTTCACACAATCATGTTTTAAAATAGATAGATTTTACCTACGTACTATCAAATTGTATACTACTCCCCTGTCCCATAATATAAGAACGTTCTTGACAGTACTGCCTACTGGTACTATCAGACTTTTGGCAAATCTTCTAAAGCCAAACTGTATACCTTAGCACATATCAATCTTTTTTGTGAATCTTCTGAATTCCAATTGTATACTGCTATTTTACCAGCAAAAAAAACAAATTCTATACTTTAGTACATTTTTAGTCACCATTTTATCCGGTGAATTTATCTTTCGAGGTGCATTTTACTAGATTTACATCCTAAGATCCTCGATTTCGTCAGATTTTCAAATTACTGGGTGAGAATGCAATGGGCAACTCGTGTGCCCTTAAACAATGTCGATCCTTGTCTGTCGTTTTGTTTGGTGGATTTGTAGCACTTTTTCATTGATTTTTTAAGCAGTGTTAGACGTTTTCGTCCCGTAGAAGGTGTGTCGAGTGCGGGCACCTCCATTAGGTCTGCTGCTAATGCTCCAACTTGCCTCCGTGTTTTACCCTCCCCTCCTTCGTATCTCTGTAGATGATGTATTTTCTTTAGTAGGGTTTGGTCTGGTTAATAAAAATGTGCCCTTAAGCTTTCTTTCTTAAACGTCTCTTACTCTTTGTCATGTCACATGTGGACACAAATGTGCTGATGGTATCTTCATTTCGCTAGTTAATGGTCACATAAATCATTTTAACCAGGGATATTTTGTAGAGAAGTGGTTGGAAATGTAGCAAATGTTGTGTGTTTTATGGACCAGACCAAAGCATTGATCACTTATGTTTCCAATGCTCTCTTGCTAGATTGGTGTGGAGTTTTTTTAGAATGTGTCTTTGATTTAAGAACTATTACCGATAGTTTAAATATATGATTTGGTGTTTTGATTTTTTTTCTACAAAAGATAGCAAAAAATGTTATAGTTGGTGTCTCCGCCATCTTCTGGACCATTTGGAGATGCAGAAATGATATTGTTTTCGATAGAAAATGGTTAGTGATCCAATTATTCTCCCCGCACAGATATGTCATTGGATTACCAATTAAGCATTTTTGCAGATAAGTGAGGAAAATGGAAAAGTGTTGATGCTGGGGGCAAGAATTATAGAACAAGTGGCAAGTGAGGTGTATCGACATCACAAGGGTGGCGTCCATGAGTGCTCAGGATTAGTGGCTAAAGCTCATCTTTGATTGTGACTTCACCTGTTGGTGCAACTTGTTCTCTCTAACGACTTTCCCTGGATGCATCAGTTCACTGCGTTTCTTGTTCCATGTTTGAGTTTAGTCTAGTTTGATCACTTTCCAAAGTCTGGTTCTTAGTTTATCTCTTAAGATTTGTAAAATGTTGTGTGCTCGAGTCTATCTCTATCTGCATGTTCAGTTGTCCGCTCTTAGGTCTCGTTCTTTTGGTAGTGTTGTTGATGAATGTTGCAAGGTTGGTGGTGCTTGTTAAGGGTAGTTTCCAAAGTGAACCAAATGGTTTCTTTAACAGAAATCAGAGAGGGAGGCCTCTCTTTTATTCAGTATTAATGTGGACATAAATCATGTTCAGTTTGGAAGGGAAAAAGGAGCGAAGTTGAAAATGTGCAATGCACATGGATGTTGCGTCATAGCAAATGCAAACCAACTTAAAACAGGCCCCAACTTGTAATAGTCACCAAATTTTATAATCAATTATATGTAAGGATTCCGCATCATGAGTTTATGTACTGTGTATGCGAAAATAGAAAAAAATGGCACATAATTTTACATTGAGAAAAAGCCAGTGGGAAAATTACAAAAAATTGGCTTAGCAAAATATGTTTGACGATATGTGGCGATTTCAACCACTCCAAGTATATTTAGGCAATTAATCTTTTAATTACAAACTTTATACTTTTACTGGAAATCTATGAATAATTTTTTTGGTTGTGATTTATTTGACAATCTTTGCGACATGATATCCTTGATTTTATCGGATTTTAGAACTTATTTGGGTAGAATGCGATATGCGGACCTCATATTTCAGGTTGCAACAAGCACTCCCTCGAGCTCTCTTTCAAATACATCTTTTCCTCCTAATCTCATAAATGGTCGAGTGGATAACATGGCAATGTTCGGCATGGGAGAATCATCCTAAAGCGGTGAACTTGTCGGTGGAAGGTTGGCCCCGACTTGTAAGATGGGCTATGGACCTCGTATCCCACGTCTACCATAATGTATCACAAAAAATAAATATATTGAAAGCTTTTTGTATTTGTTGAAGAATATGCCCATAAAAGGGTTTGCCCGCATCATTAGGTTCTTGTTGGATTAATAATTTGTGCTCGTTCACGAAGAGCTACAATGATATGTTAGCAAGTTGTCGGTATTTTTTATTTGCTTTGTACTTCAAACCTAGTCAGTACATCAACTACATTAATAAGTAGCAAGTGTGGACAATCACATGCTTATTAGGGCATCTCCAATAGCAACCCATAAAAGAACATGGACGCGGGAGGACGCCATCTAATGCTAGCCGCATACATTTTTACAACATCTCGAACCAACCGGACGAAATTCGTGCAAACACAACTAGATTTCATATAAAAATGATGGATTTTCATATAAACACGACGGATTTCCTTACATTTATATCAACTAAGCGGTGCTAGTCTGCCTCTGGAGGTATAATAATACCTAATCTAAATGGCCGACGGCAGATCCCTTTGTCTTCCTCATATCTGGCAGCCCGATCACCGGACTACCGAGAGCCCCGGAGGTATATGTTTCAGCGCAAAGGACGAGTCACTTCCCCACCGCTCATTGGAGTGGAACCCCGGACTGATGCTTCAGTGGGAGGGGAAGGCGGCGCCTACGATTCCACGGAGCTCATGTGGGATCGATTGAGGTCCACACAAGATAAGAACCAGGCAAGACACCGGTTGTGTACGTCGGCGTCGCCTCGGTGGTGGGCCTTCACGGGACCCAAGCGGCAGCAGCCTCCTATGTTCTACTTCTCCTCGATGATGGCGGCGGACATGGAGGCTTTGGCGACCGACTCATCGCTCTCCGTGCACCCGGCTTTTGACTCTACCTACATGGCACGGTCCCAGGCACTGGAGGTGCGGTTGCAGACACGGGGGACACAGCATGACGCGGTGTCGTCGAGGTAGCAACGACGCCCGTGCCGCCGTGGAGCAACTCGCCACTCCTCATCGAGCTGACCTGGAGCGGCGAGTTGTTGTACCACGCGCCGGCCTTGGGCGGCTACTGGCTCCGTCGGGCTAGGCGAGGGAGGTGGAGCTGCGAGCTGCCTCACTCGTATCCAGCTAGCTCGGCGGGCCACCCTGCCGTCTTGTATGCCGGAGAACTGCTCTTCGGAGGGCATCAGAAGAGTGGTGAAGGAGGAGATGGGGAGCGGCGGAGGAGGCTGCGCCCGCCCTGAGCCGTCTTCAAAGCGGAGCGGCGCTCTACAGCGGCATGAATGTGGGCAGCTGGCGCCGGACGGCATGCGCGCGTGGGAGAGAGGGGTTGGTGGTGGGCAGAGCGGTCAGAAGCGGGCTTGGGGTCGGTCCAAACTCCCGCAAAGCTTCCTCGCTTTTGTCTTCAGTTGACGGGAGAAATCACGTCCAAACCGCCCCGCGGACCAATACAGGTCGGCGTTGGATGACTTCCGCGGTGCGAACAGCATGGTCCGAACGGTTACAAGAGGTTTGAGGGTCGGCATTAAGATGCCCTTATATGGTGTGCTGATCTATTTATTTCTTATTTTAAAAGGCTCCAATAAATCTGTTCATATTCCTTTTTTTGCGAATAAAATCTGTTCATGTTCGCAATAGCAACGTTTCGTGTCGTGCACTTTAGCAACGAATAACAATGGCATCTCAGCGAACGGCGTCAAGATAGTATGTGGCAAAGCTGTATGATGTCGCGCTCTCAGCGGGAGTGAACAGTGACTACGTGACTTTGACCAACTTCACAAATGATGCATTAGGAAAGTCAGCGCTCCCACCGTCACCCGGGTGTGAAAAGCGAACCAATAAAGTAACGGCTGTGTCGGCGTACATCGTCCTTTGCAAATGTCAACGCCGGCCGGTCAGGCTGGCCCATCCTCGCGAGTCGTGGGTGTGTTGGCGTACCACACCTTTCGAAAGTTGGTTTTAGGCTTTCAGGCCGGCTCGTGTTCAACGATTCTGATCGCTCGTTTGAGCCGTCAGAGAGCTACCTCCAAAAAAAAAGACTAACTAGCGGTACACCTGCAAGGGCCTCCCAACGGGCACACGGGGGCTCGTCGCCTGGCTAATTATTTTTATATAATACGTTTTTTAATTAATTTTATATAATATGTCTTTTAATTAATTTTCAGAAATATTACACCAATTCTTTTTTCAAAAATAATACACTAGTTGGTTCACAGTAGACCGATTAGTACCCAGTCGACTAACAAGTGGACGATTGGGCTCCTGTCCATTCCTGTCGGCTAACTGGTCGACTGAAACTAATTGGCTTACAGTATCAACTCAAAAAAATAAATAAATTGGGTTACAGTAGATTGACTGAAACTAATTGGCTTCCTATAAGTTGATAGGTGCATGTCTCATTTTCTCAGACCTAAGTTTCTTGTTTCTGGGCACTAAGGTGAGTAAGCATTGTAGTGTAGTCTCGTACTCTCGCCAAGATATGTCCAAATCCTGATATCTTGCCGAGAGTACAAAACTACACTACACTGCTTACCCACCTTAGTGCCCAGAAACAAGAAACTTAGGCTTGAGAAAATGAGGCATGCAACTATCAACTTATATTAAGCCAATTAGTTCTAGTCGGCCTACTGTAAGCCAATTAATTCCAATCGGCCAACAGTTAGCTGACATGAGTGCAGAAGCCCAATCAGCCTGCTGTTAGCCGACAAGGTACTAATCGACCTGCTGTAAGAGCCGATTATGTATTATTTTTGAAAAAAATAAATTCAACGTAATATTTCTAAAAATTAATTTAAAATGTATTATTTAAAAAAATATCCGTCGCGTGCCCAGCCACAGCCACAAGTCGCGCACGTGCCCGCGGAACAAAGGGTTTTTTTTTTGCATGTGTTTTTGTCTTTTTTTCTGCTTTTCGTATTTCGTTTGTTTTTACCTATGTTTTTTTGAAGAAGAAAATGCAGTATATTTTTGTTTTGTTTTCGTTTTAGATATACAATTTTATTTTGAGACAAAAATATACAAATAAAAGTAATAAAATGAAAAGGAAAAGATGTGCTATGGAGCCAGTGCTCCTCCCTCGTGCTGGGTTGGCCCATTTATGACATACTGTAGGCGACAATGTGTGATGTATCGCAGCAAGCGACACATAGCCGCACCCGTTTGAGCACACCAAGCAGTTTCCTCCGACAGAACCAACCTGCGTTCAAGTTCTAGATCTAATACTGGTGTTCATATTTCTGGATTTATTTCAGGCCTTCTTGCGATGCGCGTTTAGTAAAAGGAGGCGTTCTCGTCGACTATAAAGACATTTCTGGCGACTTCGTCAATCTTCAGATGATGTGCTGACTCAGTCTCTCAGATGTGCTCATAAAGAAAGTGGGGGTGTGTGCACATGTTCATAGAGGTGATTGTATGTGCGTGTGTATGACAATATGAGCGTCTACGTATATACTGTGTTCAAAAGAAACTTCATGCGACATAGGCTAAACTGGTCAAAAAATCATGTAATCCTTTTTCAGCACTACAAATCAAAGTCGACCCTTACCCTACCAGCTAAGAGTATATGAGCCCATTAGAAATTTGAAATTTAGCTCATCCCGGAGATTTCGGGATGGCCAGAATAATGAATTTGCAGAGGTAGGAAGTTTCTACTCGCCGGTGAGAGCTCCTATTGGATGCCCACATGCATCCAACAGTAGAGTTTTAGCTCAAGGGCGGCAAACAGCCATCCCGATCGCAGAGTCGAATGTTAAACTTCACAAAAATATAAAAAGGGGGTGCGCCGAGTCGAATCTTGACCTCGGGCTACAAAGCACCATTGATAGCCACTCGAGCGGACAACTTTGGCCAGTTAAAACGCAGTGCTAATGTTTAAGTACTAGCTACCATGGGAGATCCGCTTTTCCCCCCCAAAAAAGTGACATTTCTTGGAAAATTTGTGAACAAATTTTATTTAAAATGCGCATAATGTTTGAAAGTGTGATTTTTTTTTTCAAAATTTGAACAAAACCTTTAAAAAAGGATAAGCTCTAAAAAAGTAAACAAAAATAGGAAAACATGAACAATTTTTTGTGTGCACTGAACAATTTTAAATATATATACTTAAAAGTTTTGTAATATACTATGAACAAGTTAAAAATACACAATGAACATTTTTGTGATACACTGTACAATTTTTAAATACATGTTGAACATTTTTGTGATATAGGCCGAACAATTCTCAAATACACAATGAACATCTTTTTAAGATACCCTGAACATGTTATTAATATATGGCGAACACTTTCTTAAACATACGACGAACATATTTTTAATACATGGTGAACTTTTTGTACAATACACAAAATAGAAGAAAAGG